>NC_058081.1:654998100-655251924 GCF_014858855.1 Bufo gargarizans | reverse complement strand
GTGTTTTGTCTGGCAGCACCGTGCTGTGTTTGGGTGGCAGCACGATGCCGTGTTTTGGGTGGCAGCACCGTTGCTGTGTTTTGTCTGGCAGCACTGTTGCCGTGTTTTGTCTGGCAGCACTGTTGCCGTGTTTTGTCTGGCAGCACTGTTGCCGTGTTTTGTCTGGCAGCACCGTTGCTGTGTTTTGTCTGGCAGCACCGTTGCCGTGTTTTGTCTGGCAGCACCGTTGCCGTGTTTTGTCTGGCAGCACCGTTGCTGTGTTTTGTCTAGCAGCACCGTTGCCGTGTTTTGTCTGGCAGCACCGTTGCCGTGTTTTGTCTGGCAGCACCGTTGCCGTGTTTTGTCTGGCAGCACTGTTGCCGTGTTTTGTTTGGCAGCACCGTTGCCGTGTTTTGTCTGGCAGCACCGTTGCTGTGTTTTGGGTGGCAGCACCGATGCCGTGTTTTGGGTGGCAGCACCGTTGCTGTTTTGTCTGGCAGCACTGTTGCCGTTGTTGTCTGGCAGCACTGTTGCCGTGTTTTGTCTGGCAGCACCGTTGCCGTGTTTTGTCTGGCAGCACCGTTGCCGTGTTTTGTCTGGCAGCACCGTTGCTGTGTTTTGTCTAGCAGCACCGTTGCCGTGTTTTGTCTGGCAGCACCGTTGCCGTGTTTTGTCTGGCAGCACCGTTGCCGTGTTTTGTCTGGCAGCACCGTTGCTGTGTTTTGTCTGGCAGCACTGTTGCCGTGTTTTGTCTGGCAGCACTGTTGCTGTGTTTTGTCTGGCAGCACCGTTGCCGTGTTTTGTCTGGCAGCACTGTTGCCGTGTTTTGTCTGGCAGCACCGTTGCTGTGTTTTGTCTGGCAGCACCGTTGCTGTTTTGTCTAGCAGCACTGTTGCTGTGTTTTGGGTGGCAGCACCGTTGCTGTGTTTTGTCTAGCAGCACTGTTGCTGTGTTTTGTCTGGCAGCACCGTTGCTGTGTTTTGTCTAGCAGCACTGTTGCTGTGTTTTGGGTGGCAGCACCGTTGCTGTGTTTTGTCTAGCAGCACTGTTGCTGTGTTTTGTCTGGCAGCACCGTTGCTGTGTTTTGTCTAGCAGCACTGTTGCCGTGTTTTGGGTGGCAGCACCGTTGCTGTGTTTTGTCTAGCAGCACTGTTGCTGTGTTTTGGGTGGCAGCACTGTTGCTGTGTTTTGTCTAGCAGCACTGTTGCTGTGTTTTGTCTGGCAGCACCGTTGCCGTGTTTTGTCTGGCAGCACCGTTGCTGTGTTTTGTCTGGCAGCACTGTTGCCGTGTTTTGTCTGGCAGCACCGTTGCTGTGTTTTGTCTGGCAGCACTGTTGCCGTGTTTTGTCTGGCAGCACCGTTGCCGTGTTTTGTCTGGCAGCACCGTTGCTGTGTTTTGTCTGGCAGCACTGTTGCCAGTGTTTTGTTTGGCAGCACCGTTGCTGTGTTTGTCTGGCAGCACTGTTGCCGTGTTTTGTCTGGCAGCACCGTTGCTGTGTTTTGTCTGGCAGCACTGTTGCCGTGTTTTGTCTGGCAGCACCGTTGCCGTGTTTTGTCTGGCAGCACCGTTGCTGTGTTTTGTCTGGCAGCACTGTTGCCGTGTTTTGTTTGGCAGCACCGTTGCTGTGTTTTGTCTGGCAGCACTGTTGCCGTGTTTTGTCTGGCAGCACCGTTGCTGTGTTTTGTCTGGCAGCACTGTTGCCGTGTTTTGTCTGGTGTTGGGGTGTGGGGGTGCCGTCATCTACTATGGCTGTTCCTGTCTGGTATTGGTTGAGAGAACATTGACCAGACTTCAGCATGTCCAGGAAATCATGGATCCAGTCCTACTGCCATCACGTATGGTGTGGAGACACAAAGGACTAGCAGGGTGTCATGGTAGGGGCACTATCATCTACCATGGCCATACCCTTCTGGTATTGATGGAGGGAACGTTGTCTAGCCTTCAGTATGTCCAGGACATCATGGATCCATGTTATTAATACATGAGACTTTGTGTCCCGCTGTATAATGAACTGGGCGCAAGAGATTCTGTACAAGTTATTTTATTCACAGGTAAAAACCAAGCACAGAAATATGAGACGGCGCACACGTTATATACATGTATCTATACATATATATATATTAGAGAGGGTGTGCACACGTTATATACACATATATATTAGAGCCGGTGCACACGTTATATACATGTATATATATTAGGGACAGCACGCACATTATATACACATATATTAGAGACGGGACACACGTTATATACATGTGTATATATTAGGGACAGTGGACACGTTATATACATGTATATATACACATTAGGGATAGTGCACACATTATATACACATATATTAGAGACGGGACACACGTTATATACATGTGTATATATTAGGGACAGTGGACACGTTATATACATTAGGGATAGTGCACACATTATATACACATATATGAGAGATGGGACACACGTCATGTACATGTGTATATATTTATTAGAGAGGGTGCACACGTTGCATACATATAAATGGACAGACGTGATCTATACATGGATATACATGAGTGCTGTGTACACCGGAGACGGCTGGTGAGAGTACATGGGGGAAGCCTCCCACTGGATGGTGACACTACTGCTGGCTGGGAGTTGTAGTTCTCCCTAAATTAGATTATTTCCCTAAATGTGTCATTATTTAAAGTGTAGAACCGTTTTGGGCCCGAGCAACCACAGCGCAAACTTCACAACCAAATCTAAAAAGTAAAAACACTGGCCGTCCAGCTGCAGGGATTTGTGTTCTGGACTGAAAGTCACTGCCTCCTTAGTCTAAAAAAAAAAAATATAATAAAACAAATGGAGGCGGCCATATTGTTCTGTGCCCTGTTACACCGAGGGGCCGGCGCTCCTGGCACTGCATTAGGGCCTTGGCAGACCTAACACTTTCCACAGCTGATATTTGCTACATTGTATCCTCTGATACAGTCTAACAGATGCTCGAGAAAGAAGAGAGATTTGTGCTGGTGATACAGAGGACTGTCTGCATTGTAACAAACCCTCAGCAGTGTAAGGAAGAGGCTGTATCCATGATAATCGCACACTGCTCCTGTGTTTCTGGGACAGGAGAACATGTTACACAAGGGCTCGTTCCTGGACAAATATGTGAAGTGGACTAAACAGGCGTAATGACCTGAACATGTGACACAAGGGCTAGCCTCGGATACGGGTGTATATAATGAGGTGGACCGAACAGTCGTAATGACAAGAACATGTGACACAGGGGCTCATTCCGGATACGGAGGTATGTATTGAGGTGGACCGAACAGTTGTAATGATATGAACATGTAACACAAGGGCTAGCTTTAGACACGGGTGTATATAATGAGGTGGACAGAACAGTCGTAATGACAAGAACATGTCACACATGGGCTAGCCGCGGATACGGAGGTATGTAATGAGGTGGACCGAACAGTTATAATGACATGAACATGTGACACAAGGGCTAGCCTCGGCCACAGGTGTATGTAATGAGGTGAACCGAACAGTCGCAATGACAAGAACATGTGACACAGAGGCTTGCCTCGGATACGGGTGTATGTAATGAGGTGGACCGAACAGTTGTAATGACATGAACATGTAACACAAGGGCTAGCCTTGGATACGGAGGTATGTAATGAGGTGGACCCAACAGTCATAATGACATGAACATGTGACATAGGGGCTAGCCTCGGATACGGAGGTATGTAATGAGGTGGACCGAACAGTCATAATGACATGAACATGTGACACAGGGGCTAGCCTCGGATACGGAGGTATGTAATGAGGTGGACCCAACAGTCATAATGACATGAACATGTGACATAGGGGCTAGCCTCGGATACGGAGGTATGTAATGAGGTGGACCCAACAGTCATAATGACATGAACATGTGACACAGGGGCTAGCCTCGGCCACAGGTGTATGTAATGAGGTGAACCGAACATTCGCAATGACAAGAACATGTAACACAGGGGCTAGCCTCGGACACGGGTGTATGTAATGAGGTCGACCGAACAGTCGTAATGAGATGAACATGTGACACAAGGGCTAGCATCGGATACGGAGGTGCGTAATGAGGTGAACCGAACAGTCGCAAAGACATGAACATGTGACACAGGGGCTTGTCTCGGATACGGAGGTATGTAATGAGGTCAGCCGAACAGTCGTAAGGACATGGACATGAGACACAGGGGGCTAGCCTCGGACACGGGTGTATGTAATGAGGTGGACCGAACAGTCGTAATGACATGGACATGAGACACAGGGGGCTAGCCTCGGACACGGGTGTATGTAATGAGGTGGACTGAACAGTCGTAATGACATGGACATGAGTGTATGTAATGAGGTGGACTAAACAGGCGTAATGACCACAACATGAGACACAGGGGCTCATCCCGGAACCAGGTGTATGTAATGAGGTGGACCGAACAGTCGTAATGACATGCACATGTGACACAGGGGCTAGCCTTGGCCGTATGTAATGAGGTGGACCGAACAGTCATAATAACAAGAACATGTGACACAGGGGCTAGCCTCGGACACGGGTGTATGTAATGAGGTGAACCGAACAGTCGTAATGACATGCACATGTGACACAGGGGCTAGCCTTGGCCGTATGTAATGAGGTGGACCGAACAGTCATAATAACAAGAACATGTGACACAGGGGCTTGCCTCGGATACGGAGGTATTTAATGAGGTCAGCCGAACAGTCGCAATGACAAGAACATGTGACACAAGGGCTAGCCTCGGCTATGGGTGTATGTAATGAGGTGAACCGAACAGTCGTAATGACATGAACATGTGACACAAGGGCTAGCCTCGTCTATGGGTGTATGTAATGAGGTGAACCGAACAGTCGCAATGACAAGAACATGTGACACAAGGGCTAGCCTCGGACACGAGTGTATTTAATGAGGTGAACCGAACAGTCGTAATGACATGCACATGTGACACAGGGGCTAGCCTTGGCCGTATGTAATGAGGTGGACCGAACAGTCATAATAACAAGAACATGTGACACAGGGGCTTGCCTCGGATACGGAGGTATTTAATGAGGTCAGCCGAACAGTCGCAATGACAAGAACATGTGACACAAGGGCTAGCCTCGGCTATGGGTGTATGTAATGAGGTGAACCGAACAGTCGTAATGACCTGAACATGTGACACAAGGGCTAGCCTCGGCTATGGGTGTATGTAATGAGGTCAGCCGAACAGTCGCAATGACAAGAACATGTGACACAAGGGCTAGCCTCGGCTATGGGTGTATGTAATGAGGTGAACCGAACAGTCGCAATGACAAGAACATGTGACACGGGCTAGCCTCGGACACGAGTGTATTTAATGAGGTGGACCGAACTGTCGTAATGACATGAACATGTGACACAGGGGCTAGCCTCAGACACGGAGGAATGGAATGAGCTGAACCGAACAGTCAAGGAGATGAACATGCGACACAGGGGCTAGCCTCGATTACGGAGGTGCGTAATGAGGTGGACCGAACAGTCTTAAGGACATGAACATGTGACACAGGGGCATGCCTCGGCCACGGGTGTATGTAATGAGGTGGACTGAAGAGCCGTAATGACAAGAACATGTGACACAGACGCTCGTCCCGGACATGAGTGTATGTAATGAGGTGGACCGAACAGTCGTAAGGACATGAACATGTGACACAGGGGCTAGCCTTGGCCACGGGTGTATGTAATGAGGTGGACTGAAGAGCCGTAATGACAAGAACATGTGACACGGGCGCGTCCTGGACGCAGAAGTATGTAATGAGGTGACCACAATAGGTGACACAGGGGCTCGTCCAGGACACGTGTATGTAGATATATGGACTGGACCTTCCAACCATTTCACAGGGACACTATGGCGGTAAGGACAGTAGTTACATCCACGGGTGACCACTAATCTGCCAGTAACTTCCTGAAATAAATTCCCCCGAACGGTAAACATAAAGCGGGCGTGCCGCAATCCCCGTCACCACCTGAAGAGACCCGTACTGGTTATTCGGCTCAGGCCTGGCGATGATGACGGGTGTGACACAGAGTAGGGTCGTTGCGATACCAAAATTTTGTTTCTATTTTGATACTATAAAAAGGTATTGCGATACCCAATACCAAGAGATAAAAATAAAACACCAAAAAAGCCGCGTGCATTCCGCATAAAAAAAATATGGCTAATCGCAGTTTACATTTTTTCTTTTCCGGCATTAACCCCATAAGCAAATTTTTTTTTAAACATTTTAATAGTTTGGACTTTTCGGACGCGCCGATATGTAATATGTTTATATGTAAAATTGGGAAAGTTTTTTTTGATACTTAATAATTTTGTGGGGTTTTTTAAACTTTTTTTTATTTTTATTTACTGTTTATTTAATAACTATGAGCCCCCTTAGAGGCTAGAACCCTTGTCTCATTCACCCTGATGGAGATCACACTCTCCCTGCCGCCCTGTGCATCGTACACACAGCAGCAGGGAGCTGCCCATGGACGGCTTCAGCAGCGTCCTGGCTGCCATGGTGACCGATCGGAGACCCAGGAGTACACCGATCAGAAACTGCCACTGCGCCACCAATGAGAAGGGGAGAGGGGACCCTGTGGCCACTGCCACCAATGATTAGAATACTGGGGGGGTGGGGGGGGGGGGTGCACTGCGCCTCCAATGATAATTAACCTTTAATACTGGAGGCGGGTGCCGGCAGCGGAATCACATAGCTGGGAGCTGCGATCAGCCGCAGTTAACCCCTTAGGTGCCACGCTATGTGATTCTGCTGCCGGCACCTGTATTTGTATTAAACGTTAACGTTCATTGGTGGCACAGTGCGCCCGCCCCTCCTCCGCCCCTCTCTCTTCTTTTTGGCAGCAGCGGCACAGGGGGAGGGAGAGAGCGACTCCTTCTCCTGCTGAGGAGATCACGTGCGCGCTCCATGTTCTTTGATGCATAAATGTCAAATTCCGGTATTGTATCGAACCCGGGACAAAAGTATCAATTGGGCATCGTTATTTCGATACCAGCAACAACCCAAGTACAGAATATGGTGTCTTCTGCACAGAGCTGGCATTACCCGTGGGGCTCCACTGCAGCCGGTCTGCTCTGCCCTCTGCTGGTGACCCCCGTTATAATGGGAGCGAGGAGTGAAGCGCTAAGCATTGCACTTTATGAAGGTTATTACAGACTCAGGCCCCAATCTCTCGCTCAGTCACCGGGGTCTTCCCCAGGGTCCTTTCTAGCTTGCGGTGTTTTCTGGGGACAGTGGGGGGTGGGGCAGGAGGCTCCTCTCGCAGGATCTGTCGGATGCGCTGGATGCACACGTTGGTGGCAGTTCTTGTCTCTTGGGAGAGGTGTGCAAGGGTCAGGAAGCCATGAGGAAGATCTTCCACCACTTTTAGCGTGACCGGACGGCTGAGGGAGCGCAGCCTCTTGGCAAACATCACAGAGTCGTCCAGCATGGGGTCCAGGGCACAGGCCTGCGTGGGGACAATAAGCGGGCCCAAGTGAGCACTGTGCGGTGTTTTACAACATCAGGGTGCTACAACATCAATGGGTACATGCTAGGTCTATGCCAATCCCATCTGGTACTCACCACAATGTGAATGGGCGGAAGGCCTTGCAGCATACTGTCGGGTGCCAGGAGCGGTGACATGTAGGGATTGTTCACAATGGCGGAGGTCTGCAGGGTCATATTCGCCACCCCATTCTGGGAGCGGATAGGCTGGAATCCTTCAGGGAACCCCAAGGAGAAAAGGCTGGAAGACGGAGAAGACGTGTCCTCCGGGGGGATGTTCTCCTTGGAGTGTGCTGCCGGTTCTTTCTCATAGGAGTCCTCACTCTCGGTCAAGAAGAAGTTAACTGGTTCCTGCTGGCTGGATGGAGATTGCAGTTCGCCTACTCCGGGGTCAGACAGGACGGACGGGGATGGTGGTGACTGCTGCCTCCTCCCAGTGCTGCCCTCTGATCTGCTCTCTGCTCCTCTGGGCTGGTTCTGCTGGCTCAGGGCTCCAGCGGTCGAGCTGCACCCGCTGTACTGATGGCGGCTGAAATCCTGGACCGTCCTACTCTTCATTGACACCCGTCTGTTTACTGCTCCCACGTCCGTCAGTGCTGCATCCGATACGCTTTTCCTGACAGTCTCTGAAATATGGATAATAACAGTCACATAAACCGCCACACACGGCCTCACATAAACCGCCACACACGGCCTCACATAAACCGCCACACACGGCCTCACATACACCGCCACACATACACCGCCACACACAGCCTCGCACACACCGCCACACACCGCCACACACGGCCTCGCACACACCGCCACACACGGCCTCACATACACCGCCACACATACACCGCCTCACATACACCGCCACACACGGCCTCGCACACACCGCCACACACGGCCTCGCACACACCGCCACACACGGCCTCGCATACACCGCCACACACACACCGCCACACACACACCGCCACACACACACCGCCACACACACACCGCCACACACCGCCTCGCATACACCGCCACACACGGCCTCGCATACACCGCCACACACGGCCTCGCATACACCGCCACACACGGCCTCGCATACACCGCCACACACGGCCTCGCATACACCGCCACACACGGCCTCGCATACACCGCCACACACGGCCTCGCATACACCGCCACACACGGCCTCGCATACACCGCCACACACGGCCTCGCATACACCGCCACACACGGCCTCGCATACACCTCCACACACGGCCTCGCATACACCGCCACACACGGCCTCGCATACACCGCCACACACTGCCTCGCATACACCGCCACACACGGCCTCGCATACACCGCCACACACACCGCCACACACACACCGCCACACAAACACCGCCACACAACACCGCCACACACAGCCTCGCATACACCGCCACACACAGCCTCGCATACACCGCCACACACAGCCTCGCATACACCGCCACACACAGCCTCGCATACACCGCCACACACAGCCTCGCATACACCGCCACACACAGCCTCGCATACACCGCCACACACAGCCTCGCATACACCGCCACACACAGCCTCGCATACACCGCCACACACAGCCTCGCATACACCGCCACACACAGCCTCGCATACACCGCCACACACAGCCTCGCATACACCGCCACACACAGCCTCGCATACACCGCCACACACAGCCTCGCATACACCGCCACACACAGCCTCGCATACACCGCCACACACAGCCTCGCATACACCGCCACACACAGCCTCGCATACACCGCCACACACAGCCTCGCATACACCGCCACACACAGCCTCGCATACACCGCCACACACAGCCTCGCATACACCGCCACACACAGCCTCGCATACACCGCCACACACAGCCTCGCATACACCGCCACACACGGCCTCGCATACACCGCCACACACAGCTTCGCATACACCGCCACACACAGCCTCGCATACACCGCCACACACAGCCTCGCATACACCGCCACACACAGCCTCGCATACACCGCCACACACAGCCTCGCATACACCGCCACACACAGCCTCGCATACACCGCCACACACAGCTTCGCATACACCGCCACACACAGCCTCGCATACACCGCCACACACAGCCTCGCATACACCGCCACACACAGCCTCGCATACACCGCCACACACAGCCTCGCATACACCGCCACACACAACCTCGCATACACCGCCACACACAGCCTCGCATACACCGCCACACACAGCCTCGCATACACCGCCACACACAGCCTCGCATACACCGCCACACACAGCCTCGCATACACCGCCACACACAGCCTCGCATACACCGCCACACACAGCCTCGCATACACCGCCACACACGGCCTCGCATACACCGCCACACACGGCCTCGCATACACCGCCACACACAGCTTCGCATACACCGCCACACACAGCCTCGCATACACCGCCACACACAGCCTCGCATACACCGCCACACACAGCCTCGCATACACCGCCACACACAGCCTCACATACACCGCCACACATGGTCTTCAGTGAGTCCTATCACTTACCAGGACTAGTCTTCTCCTTATTGCCCTCCATCAGGTTGCTCAGCCAGGAGGCAGCGCCTTGCCGGATGTCTCTAAGAAACAGCGCAGTTCCTCGCTTCACCTGACTGACAGCACTCAGCTTCTCCAGCGCTCGATCCTCTACTGGGACCCGCTCGGTGCCTGTAGCAGATATTCAGTCACCAGGGGTGCACATACCATACAGGCCCCTCATGTAGAGTCGTCTATTATCCAGAAGGACGCCTATATTAGGGGAGGGTCCGGCGGGCTCATCTCAGTCACCATTTTCTACGCCTGTTTTAGGTGTAGAAAATGGTCTAAATGTAAGACAGAGAGGAGGCTCGGAAGCCGTCTGAAGTTATGGAGCGGTGGACAACTCTTCACAACGTCAGCGGATCCTCCGCCAGCACAGGGGTTATTAAGACCGGTGTCCAAAACGTCGGTCTTAAATGACCCCCTATGTGGCCCATGGGGAAGAGGACCTTCAGCTCAGCAATGGGCACTTCGGACATGGATGATGTACACAATGGGCGCCCATCTTGATCTCTTGGCTACTATGTATGCTTCTGGATATATCAGAACCCAGAGTGGAGCAGTACCTGCATATGCACTTAGACACTTTGACAGGACACTGAGGGGCAGCAGCGGGTCCATCAGGGTCAGAAGGCGGGAGGGGGACGCTGTAGCCTGCAGTAATGTGGCCGGATAGGCAACCATGAGACCATCTGGTAATCTGACACCAACAGAGGCTGCGCGGAGCGAGACTGTGATACAGAGGTTACCGCCGGCACTGTCACCCGCCAGACAGATCCGCTCTCCTGTGGAACCTACAAGGAAAGGAGAACATGTGACAAACCTGCAGCTGGGGACAGAAGTGACATGGGGGGGATGCCAGATGACCCCCGGAAGTGATGACGTGACTGCTGCCGGTTAATCAGTGGCCTCAGCAGTGACCTGTGCATACAAGGAACGTGACTGATGAGGCTCATTATAGGACTCCTTACGTCTAAACGCCTCCGTATGTTCCTATGTAACTAGCGCATTATTAGAGTAGCACTCACCCAGGAGGCGGCAGTGCTTTAGCGCCCAGCAGTACGCGTAGAAGCATTCCTCCAGCGCCCGCGGGAAAGGAGCCTCAGGAGCTAGGGAGTAATCCACAGACAAGATGGGGGCCTCCAGTTCCTGAGCCCAGGTCCTCAGGTAAGGTTCATGAGACTTGGAGGTTTGAGCTACAAAGCCCCCGCCATGGAAGTGGATAATCAGGTCGGGAGAGAGCGGGGCAGGACGAGATCGGAGACGAAGGTCCAGGCTCAGCGGACCCTCGGGCTTGGTGAAAGCGTTCAGTTCTTCACTCTCCTGAAATAAATATGGATATTTCAAAGGGGTGAAGGCAAGATGACAAGTACACACATATGGCCGACATCCAGAACTCGCCCCCTGCACGGTGCACACACACACATGGCCGACATCCAGAACTCGCCCCCTGCACGGTGCACACACACACATGGCCGACATCCAGAACTCGTCCCCTGCACGGTGCACACACACACATATGGCAGACATCCAGAACTCGTCCCCTGCACGGTGCACACACATATATGGCCGACATCCAGAACTCGTCCCCTGTACGGTGCACACACACATATGGCCGACATCCAGAACTCGTCCCCTGCACGATGCACACACATATATGGCCGACATCCAGAACTCGTCCCCTGCACGGTGCACACACACATATGGCCGACATCCAGAACTCGCCCCCTGCACGGCGCACACACACACATGGCCGACATCCAGAACTCGTCCCCTGCAGGGTGCACACACACATATGGCCGACATCCAGAACTCGTCCCCTGCACGGTGCACACACACATATGGCCGACATCCAGAACTCGCCCCCTGCACGGTGCACACACACATATGGCCGACATCCAGAACTCGTCCCCTGCACGGCACACACATATATGGCCGACATCCAGAACTCGTCCCCTGCACGGTGCACACACACATATGGCAGACATCCAGAACTCGTCCCCTGCATTGTGCACACACACATATGGCCGACATCCAGAACTCGTCCCCTGCACGGTGCACACACACATATATGGCCGACATCCAGAACTCGTCCCCTGCACGGTGCACACACACATATGGCCGACATCCAGAACTCGTCCCCTGCACGGCGCACACACACATATGGCCGACATCCAGAACTCGCCCCCTGCACGGTGCACACACACATATGGCCGACATCCAGAACTCGTCCCCTGCACGGTGCACACACACATATGGCCGACATCCAGAACTCGTCCCCTGCACGGCGCACACACACATATGGCCGACATCCAGAACTCGTCCCCTGCACGGTGCACACACACATATGGCCGACATCCAGAACTCGTCCCCTGCACGGTGCACACACACATATGGCAGACATCCAGAACTCGTCCCCTGCACGGCGCACACACACATATGGCAGACATCCAGAACTCGCCCCCTGCACGGTGCACACACACACATGGCAGACATCCAGAACTCGCCCCCTGCACGGTGCACACACACATATATGGCCGACATCCAGAACTCGTCCCCTGCACGGTGCACACACACATATATGGCAGACATCCAGAACTCGTCCCCTGCACGGTGCACACACACATATGGCCGACATCCAGAACTCGCCCCCTGCACGGTGCACACACACATATATGGCCGACATCCAGAACTCGTCCCCTGCACGGTGCACACACACATATATGGCAGACATCCAGAACTCGTCCCCTGCACGGTGCACACACACATATGGCAGACATCCAGAACTCGCCCCCTGCACGGTGCACACACACACATGGCAGACATCCAGAACTCGCCCCCTGCACGGTGCACACACACATATATGGCCGACATCCAGAACTCGTCCCCTGCACGGTGCACACACACATATATGGCAGACATCCAGAACTCGTCCCCTGCACGGTGCACACACACATATGGCCGACATCCAGAACTCGTCCCCTGCACGGTGCACACACACATATGGCCGACATCCAGAACTCGTCCCCTGCACGGCGCACACACACATATGGCCGACATCCAGAACTCGTCCCCTGCACGGCGCACACACACATATGGCCGACATCCAGAACTCGCCCCCTGCACGGTGCACACACACATATGGCCGACATCCAGAACTCGTCCCCTGCACGGTGCACACACACATATGGCCGACATCCAGAACTCGTCCCCTGCACGGCGCACACACACATATGGCCGACATCCAGAACTCGTCCCCTGCACGGTGCACACACACATATGGCAGACATCCAGAACTCGCCCCCTGCACGGTGCACACACACACATGGCAGACATCCAGAACTCGCCCCCTGCACGGTGCACACACACACATGGCAGACATCCAGAACTCGACCCCTGCACGGTGCACACACACACATGGCCGACATCCAGAACTCGCCCCCTGCACGGTGCACACACACATATATGGCCGACATCCAGAACTCGTCCCCTGCACGGTGCACACACACACATGGCCGACATCCAGAACTCGTCCCCTGCACGGTGCACACACACATATGGCAGACATCCAGAACTCGCCCCCTGCACGGTGCACACACACATATATGGCCGACATCCAGAACTCGTCCCCTGCACGGTGCACACACACATATATGGCCGACATCCAGAACTCGTCCCCTGTACGGTGCACACACACATATGGCCGACATCCAGAACTCGACCCCTGCACGGTGCACACACACACATGGCAGACATCCAGAACTCGTCCCCTGCACGGTGCACACACACACATGGCAGACATCCAGAACTCGCCCCCTGCACGGTGCACACACACATATATGGCAGACATCCAGAACTCGTCCCCTGCACGGTGCACACACACACATGGCAGACATCCAGAACTCGCCCCCTGCACGGTGCACACACACATATATGGCCGACATCCAGAACTCGCCCCCTGCACGGTGCACACACACATATATGGCCGACATCCAGAACTCGTCCCCTGCACGGTGCACACACACACATGGCAGACATCCAGAACTCGCCCCCTGCACGGTGCACACACACACATGGCCGACATCCAGAACTCGTCCCCTGCACGGTGCACACACACACATGGCCGACATCCAGAACTCGCCCCCTGCACGGTGCACACACACACATGGCAGACATCCAGAACTCGCCCCCTGCACGGTGCACACACACACATGGCAGACATCCAGAACTCGACCCCTGCACGGTGCACACACACACATGGCCGACATCCAGAACTCGACCCCTGCACGGTGCACACACACACATGGCCGACATCCAGAACTCGCCCCCTGCACGGTGCACACACACACATGGCAGACATCCAGAACTCGTCCCCTGCACGGTGCACACACACATATGGCCGACATCCAGAACTCGTCCCCTGCACGGCGCACACACACACATGGCAGACATCCAGAACTCGTCCCCTGCACGGTGCACACACACATATGGCCGACATCCAGAACTCGCCCCCTGCACGGTGCACACACACACATGGCAGACATCCAGAACTCGTCCCCTGCACGGTGCACACACACACATGGCAGACATCCAGAACTCGACCCCTGCACGGTGCACACATGGCCGACATCCAGAACTCGCCCCCTGCACGGTGCACACACACATATGGCCGACATCCAGAACTCGTCCCCTGCACGGCGCACACACACACATGGCAGACATCCAGAACTCGACCCCTGCACGGTGCACACATGGCCGACATCCAGAACTCGCCCCCTGCACGGTGCACACACACATATGGCAGACATCCAGAACTCGTCCCCTGCACGATGCACACACACACATATGGCAGACATCCAGAACTCGTCCCCTGCACGATGCACACACACACATATGGCAGACATCCAGAACTCGCCCCCTGCACGGTGCACACACACATATGGCAGACATCCAGAACTCGTCCCCTGCACGATGCACACACACACATATGGCAGACATCCAGAACTCGCCCCCTGCACGGTGCACACATGGCCGACATCCAGAACTCGCCCCCTGCACGATGCACACACACATATGGCAGACATCCAGAACTCGTCCCCTGCACGATGCACACACACACATATGGCAGACATCCAGAACTCGCCCCCTGCACGGTGCACACACACATATGGCAGACATCCAGAACTCGTCCCCTGTACGGTGCACACACACATATATGGCCGACATCCAGAACTCGTCCCCTGCACGGTGCACACACACATATATGGCCGACATCCAGAACTCGACCCCTGCACGGTGCACACATGGCCGACATCCAGAACTCGCCCCCTGCACGGTGCACACACACATATGGCAGACATCCAGAACTCGTCCCCTGCACGATGCACACACACACATATGGCAGACATCCAGAACTCGCCCCCTGCACGGTGCACACACACATATGGCAGACATCCAGAACTCGCCCCCTGCACGGTGCACACACACATATGGCCGACATCCAGAACTCGTCCCCTGCACGGTGCACACACACACATGGCAGACATCCAGAACTCGACCCCTGCACGGTGCACACATGGCCGACATCCAGAACTCGCCCCCTGCACGGTGCACACACACATATGGCCGACATCCAGAACTCGTCCCCTGCACGATGCACACACACACATATGGCAGACATCCAGAACTCGCCCCCTGCACGGTGCACACACACATATGGCAGACATCCAGAACTCGTCCCCTGTACGGTGCACACACACATATATGGCCGACATCCAGAACTCGTCCCCTGCACGGTGCACACACACATATATGGCCGACATCCAGAACTCGTCCCCTGTACGGTGCACACACACATATGGCCGACATCCAGAACTCGCCCCCTGCACGGTGCACACACACATATGGCCGACATCCAGAACTCGTCCCCTGTACGGTGCACACACATATGGCCGACATCCAGAACTCGTCCCCTGCACGGTGCACACACACACATGGCAGACATCCAGAACTCGTCCCCTGCACGGTGCACACACACACATGGCAGACATCCAGAACTCGCCCCCTGCACGGTGCACACACACATATGGCCGACATCCAGAACTCGTCCCCTGCACGGTGCACACACACATATGGCAGACATCCAGAACTCGTCCCCTGCACGGCGCACACACACATATGGCCGACATCCAGAACTCGTCCCCTGCACGGTGCACACACACATATGGCCGACATCCAGAACTCGCCCCCTGCACGGTGCACACACACATATGGCCGACATCCAGAACTCGTCCCCTGCACGGTGCACACACACATATGGCAGACATCCAGAACTCGTCCCCTGCACGGCGCACACACACATATGGCAGACATCCAGAACTCGCCCCCTGCACGGTGCACACACACACATGGCCGACATCCAGAACTCGTCCCCTGCACGGTGCACACACACACATGGCAGACATCCAGAACTCGTCCCCTGCACGGTGCACACACACACATGGCAGACATCCAGAACTCGCCCCCTGCACGGTGCACACACATATATGGCCGACATCCTGAACTCGTCTCCTGCACGGTGCACACACACACATGGCAGACATCCAGAACTCGTCCCCTGCATTGTGCACACTCACATATGGCCGACATCCTGAACTCGTCTCCTGCACGGTGCACACACACATATGGCCGACATCCAGAACTCGCCCCCTGCACGTTGCACACACACATATAGTGGACATATGAATTTTATTCAGCCGGACATGATGCACAACAAATTATGGCAACGTTTCGGGCTAAACAGTAGCCCTTCATCAAGGCTAGTAATACCCACATTAAAAGAACGCGCTCGGCAACGTTGCCATAATTTGTTGTGCATCATGTCCGGCTGAATAAAATTACCGAATTACTTCATCATGTCATTTGGAGTGCTGCCTGATTATACTAAGTCTCAAGGAGTGAAGGTAATGATCACAAAGCAAATGTCATGAAGGAATAAAGACACTCTGCACAGGCCGCCATCTTTTTTCTTTTTGACCGGTGACCTTGTTAGAAGTCCTTCTGTCTGCACAGCTTCCCCTCCACTGAGCAGCAGTTGTTAAGTAAAGCTGGTCATACGCACTGTACATACATGTATACAGACATATGTACATACACAGTCAAGTCCCATTATTCTGACCACTTGATACTTTCAGTGTTGGCAGTGTGCAGCTCATTAAAGGGGTTCTGCACTTTGTTTAAACTGATGATCTGTCCTCTGGATAGATCATCAGCATCTGATTGGCGGGGGTCCGACACCCAGGACCCCCGACGATCAGCTGTTTCAGAAGGCAGCGGTGCTCCAGCAGCGCCGCGGCCTTCTCACTGTTTACCGCCGGCCCAGTGACGTCACAACTAGTATCAACTGGCCTGGGCGGGCAAGTTGATACTAGTCGTAACATCAGTGGGCCAGCGGTAAACAGTGAGAAAGCTGCAGCGCTGCTGGAGCACCGCTGCCTTCTCGACACCCTCAACCTGGAGACTAGCTGCTGTCCGTGCTGCACACAGCGGTTATTCTGGAGACTAGCTGCTGTCCGTGCTGCACACAGCGGTTATTCTGGAGACTAGCTGCTGTCCGTGCTGCACACAGCGGTCACTCTGGAGATTAGCTGCGGTCCGTGCTGCACACAGCGGTTATTCTGGAGATTAGCTGCTGTCCGTGCTGCACACAGCGGTCACTCTGGAGACTAGCTGCTGTCCGTGGTGCACACAGCGGTCACTCTGGAGACTAGCTGCTGTCCGTGCTGCACACAGCGGTCACTCTGGAGATTAGCTGCTGTCCGTGGTGCACACAGCGGTCACTCTGGAGACTAGCTGCTGTCCGTGCTGCACACAGCGGTTATTCTGGAGATTAGCTGCTGTCCGTGCTGAACACAGCGGTCACTCTGGAGATTAGCTGCTGTCCGCGCTGCACACAGCAGTTATTCTGGAGATTAGCTGCTGTCCGTGCTGCACACAGCGGTCACTCTGGAGATTAGCTGCTGTCCGTGCTGCACACAGCGGTTATTCTGGAGATTAGCTGCTGTCCGTGCTGCACACAGCGGTTATTCTGGAGATTAGCTGCTGTCCGTGCTGCACACGGCGGTTATTCTGGAGACTAGCTGCTGTCCGTGCTGCACACAGCGGTTATTCTGGAGATTAGCTGCTGTCCGTGCTGCACACAGCGGTTATTCTGGAGATTAGCTGCTGTCCGTGCTGAACACAGCGGTTATTCTGGAGATTAGCTGCTGTCCGTGCTGCACACAGCGGTCACTCTGGAGACTAGCTGCTGTCCGTGCTGCACACAGCGGTTATTCTGGAGACTAGCTGCTGTCCGTGCTGCACACAGCGGTCACTCTGGAGACTAGCTGCTGTCCGTGCTGCACACAGCGGTCACTCTGGAGATTAGCTGCTGTCCGCGCTGCACACAGCGGTCACTCTGGAGATTAGCTGCTGTCCGCGCTGCACACAGCGGTCACTCTGGAGATTAGCTGCTGTCCGTGCTGCACACGGCGGTTATTCTGGAGATTAGCTGCTGTCCGTGCTGCACACGGCGGTCACTCTGGAGACTAGCTGCTGTCCGTGCTGCACACAGCGGTCACTCTGGAGATTAGCTGCTGTCCGTGCTGCACACAGCGGTCACTTTGGAGACTAGCTGCTGTCCGTGCTGCACACAGCGGTCACTCTGGAGACTAGCTGCTGTCCGTGCTGCACACAGCGGTCACTCTGGAGATTAGCTGCTGTCCGTGCTGCACACAGCGGTCACTCTGGAGACTAGCTGCTGTCCGTGCTGCACACAGCGGTCACTCTGGAGACTAGCTGCTGTCCGTGCTGCACACAGCGGTCACTCTGGAGATTAGCTGCTGTCCGTGCTGCACACAGCGGTCACTCTGGAGACTAGCTGCTGTCCGTGCTGCACACAGCGGTCACTCTGGAGACTAGCTGCTGTCCGTGCTGCACACAGCGGTCACTCTGGAGATTAGCTGCTGTCCGTGCTGCACACAGCGGTCACTCTGGAGATTAGCTGCTGTCCGTGCTGCACACAGCGGTCACTCTGGAGACTAGCTGCTGTCCGTGCTGCACACAGCGGTCACTCTGGAGACTAGCTGCTGTCCGTGCTGCACACAGCGGTCACTCTGGAGACTAGCTGCTGTCTGGGGAGTCCCTGCCTATTTCATCTGCTGCCTGTGCTGTTCGCTGTCAGCCCTGATCTTCTCTACGTTCCCAGCACTGAACCTGAGAAGATAGAGGGGTGCAGGGCTGCCGGTGACCAGTGTTGGGGGGTCCCCACAACAGGCGGAGGCCTCTGGGTGTATACATGTTCACACATGTATGGAAGCAGTGGCCGGGTAAGGAGAGGAGCTGAGAAGCCTCTGCATCTTACAGGCAGTCGTCTTCACCATACAGTGCACAATGAAGAAGGACTCTCCTCAGCTGCACTGAGAGGGGCCCCATAGGACCCTTTAGAGCAGGCATGGCCAACCTGCGGCTCTACAGCTGTTGTAAAACTACAACTCCCACCATTCCCTGCTGTAGGCTGATAGCTGTAGACTGTCTGGGCACGATGGGAGTTGTAGTTTTGCAACAGCTGGAGAGCCTCAGGTTGGCCATCCCCGCTTTAGAGGCTTTTTTCTTTTTCTCTAATAAAGTGTATTACATAAAAAAAACGCATGTTCACAATCATCGCCCATAGAACAAACATGGCAGCAGCTACATTCTGAATGTATATGTCCTTAAAGGGGTCAATCCACAAGATAGGTGATAAATATCAGCTCATGTCACACGTCAGCCCCACGGAAGTGAATGGAGCAGTGAATTAACCTGTGCACTACCACAGCATTCTTACGGGGATGCCTTGACCCCAGCAATCAGACCCCCTGCCATCTGATATTCATCGCCTACCCTGTGGACTGGTGATAGACACTTTTTGTGGGACAGCCCCCGAGCTCCATTGACTTGTGCTGTCTGCTTGCTGACATATTGATGTTTTTATCTCCAGTCACACCCAGAGCTGCAAGCTTCAGGACCTCACTGCTTCTCGGGAGCCATGCGTCTGACCACTGAACAATTGTAGGATTGTTGATGTGATGAGTGTAGCGGTCACTTACCTGTCCCTCCCGCAGCTGGTAGGATATGAGACGCATGTGAACGGGGCCAGGACCAGTGTGGGCTACAGGTGGGTTGATGGTCACAGTACACTGAGGGTCTGAGAGGAGCGGCATCTCCAGCGGCTCGGGGGGCACAATCAGGGTCTTGTTGATGCGGACAGCAGTGGAGGCTATGCCCACTATCGACTGGGTGGAAAGAGAAGAAAATGAGACAACCTGGAACTTTCTGACATTTATTCTTCACCATTTACAAGATCTCTGCTTGCTGTCAGTAAATATCCTCACCCAATACTTCCGTGACATGTGTACTTGGTCTGTGAGCTGAACAGTCCAGTGTGATACGTGTCTCCTGCGCTGACACATTGCAGCAAACAGGACACGTGAGAGATGTGTGATGGATACCACAGTATGACTTATGGGGTCCATAAATCGTGTTATGAATTGTAGTGCATCATGTAGACGTCACGCGTGATCTGCAGAGGTGCTAGCCCCTGACAGGTGGGGGCGTCTTACGTCCAGGATTATATTGGCATCTCTACATCTGAGGACTATGAGGTCACACTGGCGAGAAGCTCCGCCAGACACTTTAATTGCCCCCTCCAGAGGTACTAAAACATCACTCTTCTCCCAGGTGAAGATGCAGACAGGACGCCCCCAGCTACCTCATACTGGTGAACGGTGGCTGCATAGACCCAAAAATACACTTCAAAGGAGTTGTAATAATTTATGGTCTTATGATCAGGCAACCCCAAGATTTCTTTGGTCTCGAGCTCCAGGATTTTCGGCCTTAGGAAACCTACCAAAGTAATATTTCTTGGGTTGGTAAGAATCTCCTGTATAACTTGTGGTCGTATTACCTTTCTCGGAGATGCCTACAAAAAGTTCTGCCTCAAATTTGACTTATGCCATTTCCACTTTTTGTATGTAATTAGCAAACCCCATGTCACATGACTATTCGGAGGACGCAGGGGCTGGGTATGATCCCTTTAAAAACTGCGAACTGAAAACTACACAGGGTCAGAACCTGGAGATGCAGCTAACGTAGGACCGACCAGTGTGGATCTCTTACGTCCAGTACTAGCTGATTATATGGACCGCATGTCTTTTTAGCATCTTTTTGTAGCTTGTCGCACTGTACTTATTATGTAAAAGCGGTTCCTTGCTGCTCTGAACGTGCCCACGCCCCTGCTGTGTGACCATTGGAGGCCAGAGTGCTGGGGGTTTGCCTGTCATGTGCTCCGGTGTCGGTGGATGTGCGGACATGTTTTTCTGTACGCTTAACTCCTTGGCGGTCTAGTGCGTAGGCGAGTGCGGAAGGGGAATCCCCCTCATATCCAGGGTGACGGACGCAGGGAGTGCCCCCTCATGGCCTGTCGCCTGTCTCGGGGCCTATATCGTCTGTGGCAGCCGCTTTGCACATTACTCACCGTCAGAACCTCCATCTCTGTGATGTTCCAGAACGCTTTCCAAAAGTTCACGTCCAGGTTCTGTGTGATCCTCTCAAACTCTGCCCCTCGAAGCTCAGGGTCAATGGCGTACTTGCCACTGATAAAGAAGGAGCTGGCAGCGACACCTGCAGGGCGAGGGAGGAGACACGTCAATCATCATTACCAAGACGCGCATGGACAATATGGCAGCAGCAGAGACATTCCGCACTTACCGTAATAGGCTGAGAGCGCTCCCTCCGCTTCAGTGAGAGCATTACGAGGAGGAAGAGGGGAAACAGTCACATTGCAATAAAGACCGAGTACGTAACTAACCAGACGGACTGCAGACAGCGGGCGGGCAGGACAACAATGGGAGGACAGAGGGACAGGGAGGATCTGCCCAGTAACTGGAAAGAGGTCACCATGCAGACAGCATTCCACTAGAGGGCGATCACAGCGCAGGGGGCACTAACCATCATCCCCATAAGATGGAGCGTCAGGTACTCTGCTGTACTGACAACATTTGAGGTTGTACATGGAAACCATGACACCTAACAGACGAGGGCTATAGCTGGAGTCTGACAACCTCTCCGTCAAGAGGGGCCTACCAGACTTCCCCTATGGAAGGAGAGGGATAAGCGGCTTTCAGACACATAAGGCGCAGCTTATCCACGGAGACAAGCAGCCTGTGAGACAATAGCTGAGCCATCTCCAGGTTGAGTCTGAGCTCAGCTCTATGTATGCCCCATTACACCCCATTAATTTACCCCTGCTTCTATAAAGGGAGGGAGATAAGCGGTCAGAAGACAACTCTGCCTCTGCTTATCTAGAGGAAAAAAGAATAGGATGGGCTGAAATTCAGGTTCTGCTGGGGACAGTGCGGCTGGTGTCCTTCCAGAATGTTCTCAGGTTTCTGCGCGCCATCTCCCACAATTCAGCTCAGCACGCGCCGTGCAGCTGCTGAATGTGCTAGATGACATCACATGTAAAGGGTATCTAGACGGGTATGTGCAGTGCCCTGGAGCAGGGGGTACTTTGACATTTGTGGACATTTGCCTATTTCCTCTATGCAAAGTTAAAATTTCTTACGTTATTTCTGTTGAAAAGGTTAACTTATATTGTTTATTACTGTGTTACTGCATTTTATATATATGCTGCGATATATATCCTGTTCATTATCACTGTATTTGCAAGGCTCTGTGAGAGACTGTTAGGACTTTGAATGAGAAGCTGGTAATTTTCCACAGTTGCCATAGAGTTTAAAGACGACCATGTTTTGGGGGGAAAAAGCCAGACGTTGTTTACCACCAAAACCAGACAAAGTGACCTTCTGAATGTCTGGTTTTAGCTCTGTTGTCTGGAAACTTGGTTTTGTCTGTAAAACCTGCTGTGTCATTACCCATTGAGTAATATTCTAGCGCTAATATAAGTCTATGACAGACGAAAAGTGTAACATTGTATCTGTTTGTGCTGAGCTTCTCCACTTCACCACTCCCGCTAGAAGATTCCAGTCTATCAAAAACTGTATATAAGGAGAGCAGTCAGAGCCCCTAGTGTGCTGCAGTTAGGGACCAGTGCTTAGAAGAGGAGACTTTGCCAGACTACTGAGTGGCCAGAAGAAGACGATGAGACAGGGATACTCTGCCACAGACCCCGGATCACCAGGCTTGGACCAGGGAACTAGCCTTCTGAGAGAGAGAGGGACAGCTAGCTCAGGCCTTGCCTCAGCATCAAACCCTTCTTCTGCCAGGAAGGAGACTGGAGAAGCCGTCCCTATGCCTCGTCTCAGAGAGGAGACTGGAAAAGCCAGCCCTATGCCTCGTCTCAGGGAGGAGACTGGAAAAGCCAGCCCTATACCTCGTCTCAGGGAGGAGACTGGAAAAGCCAGCCCTATACCTCGTCTCAGGGAGGAGACTGGAGAAGACGGCCCTATGCCTCGTCTCAGGGAGGAGACTGGAAAAGCCAGCCCTATACCTCGTCTCAGGGAGGAGACTGGAGAAGCTGGCACTATGCCTCGCCTCAGGGAGGAGACTGGAGAAACCGGCCCTATGCGTCGTCTCAGGGAGGAGACTCGAGAAGCCAGCGCTATGCCTCGCCTCAGGGAGGAGACTGGAGAAGCCAGCCCTATGCCTCGCCTCAGGGAGGAGACTGGAGAAGCCAGCCCTATGCCTCGCCTCAGGGAGGAGACTGGAGAAGCCAGCCCTATGCCTCGTCTCAGGGAGGAGACTCGAGAAGACAGCCCTATGCCTCGTCTCAGGGAGGAGACTGGAGAAGCTGGCCCTATGCCTCGCCTCAGGGAGGAGACTGGAGAAGCCGGCCCTATGCGTCGTCTCAGGGAGGAGACTCGAGAAGCCAGCGCTATGCCTCGCCTCAGGGAGGAGACTGGAGAAGCCGGCCCTATGCCTCGTCTCAGGGAGGAGACTGGAGAAGCCAGCCCTATGCCTCGTCTCAGGGAGCAGACTTGAGAAGCCAGCCCTGTGCCTCGTCTGTATTGTTTTGTACTGAATCCCTCCAGCAAAGAAGACAATGGTTACTGCAGACTCTGACTCTCTATTGGGGTGCACCACATCTTTCCATCCCTTCCGGAGAGCAGCAACACGTGGTGAAAACTCGACGGTGTCCGGAGGGACCCAGCATAACCCTTGGGCCCCCACAAACCTGGCCACTGCATCCCCCATCCAATATGGAGACTTACTTATTCCAGATCCATGGCGCTTGTAATTCTCCCCAAACGACACGAGCCCGATGGAAATAGTCTGCAGGAATGGGCGGATGGACGGGGTGAACTGCAAGCAGAAGATAGTGAAAACAGAAACTCAGCAGATCAGAGGTCAAAGGTTACAGGTCAGGATAATAAAAAGCAGGTGAGAGGTCAAAGGTTGGACAAACAGGTAGGGGCACCAAGCTGGTTACATGGAAAGGGCATGGTGGAGACTGGTCTCATACTCAATCAGGGCAGAAAGGGGCCCCCGGGGCCGGCCCTTTTACATTGCCCCCTTTAGATGTCCATTATGCTCTCGGCTCCTGGTGGGGTACTTGGCCCCTGCAGGTCAGAACATGTCCATCTTATTTATTGCCCCAATGCCCCTAAAAGAAATGCTGAAGCGCCGCTGTAAACCCTTTGTGTATGCAGCTCCTATGGAATGGAAAAAAAAAAAGACCGCATGGACGCAGCCCAGTACGGAAAATAATGACCATGTGAACAGGTATGAAGAAGCGTTAAATATTACATCTCCATAGAAAACCCCAGCTGCAGACAGGAGAGGTGTGGCCCCCGAGCACCCGCAGTCACATCAAAGATGGCGTCCTGATGTGAGTCACGCACTTCAACCAGAACACAGGAGAATCTGGAAAAACCTCCGTCCTATCTTATCACAGGCGCAGATCAGAGGCCGTGATGTCATCACCACACAGGAGACAATCAAGGCCGCTCTGAAGGGCAAAAACGGAGGACGCACAGAGCCAGAGAGTGCGAGAGAGAGCGACACAGTGAAAGGAGAGTGCGAGAGAGAGCGACACAGTGAAAGGAGAGTGCGAGAGAGAGCGACACAGTGAAAGGAGAGTGCGAGAGAGAGCGACACAGTGAAAGGAGAGTGCGAGAGAGAGCGACACAGTGAAAGGAGAGTGCGAGAGAGAGCGACACAGTGAAAGGAGAGTGCGAGAGAGAGCGACACAGTGAAAGGAGAGTGCGAGAGAGAGCGACACAGTGAAAGGAGAGTGCGAGAGAGAGCGACACAGTGAAAGGAGAGTGCGAGAGAGAGCGACACAGTGAAAGGAGAGTGCGAGAGAGAGCGACACAGTGAAAGGAGAGTGCGAGAGAGAGCGACACAGTGAAAGGAGAGTGCAATACTGAGAGACAGGAGAGTGCAATACTGAGAGACAGGAGAGTGCAATACTGAGAGACAGGAGAGTGCAATACTAAGAGACAGGAGAGTGCAATACTAAGAGACAGGAGAGTGCAATACTGAGAGACAGGAGAGTGCAATACTGAGAGACAGGAGAGTGCAATACTGAGAGACAGGAGAGTGCAATACTGAGAGACAGGAGAGTGCAATACTGAGAGACAGGAGAGTGCAATACTGAGAGACAGGAGAGTGCAATACTGAGAGACAGGAGAGTGCAATACTGAGAGACAGGAGAGTGCATAGCACATAAGCCCCCTTTCACACGGGCGAGTTTTCCGCGCGAATGCGATGCATGAGTTGAACGCATTGCACCCGCACTGAATCCGGACCCATTCATTTCTATGGGGCTGTGCACATGAGCGGTGATTTTCACGCATCACTTGTGCGTTGCATGAAAATCGCAGCATGTTCTATATTCTGCGTTTTTCACGCAACGCAGGCCCCATAGAAGTGAATAGGGCTGCTTGAAAATCGCAAGCATTCGCAAGCAAGTGCGGATGCGGTGCAATTTTCACGCACGGTTGCGAGGAGACGATCGGGATGGAGACCCGATCATTATTATTTTCCCTTCTAACATGGTTATAAGGGAAAATAATAGCATTCTGAATACAGAATACACAGTACAATAGCGCTGGAGGGGTTAAAAAAAATTAAAATAAAAAAATAATTTAACTCACCTTAATCCTCTTGCTCGCGCAGCCGGCTTCTCTTCTGTCTTTTTTGCTGTGTGCAGGAAAAGGACCTATGGTGATGTCACTCCGGTCATCACATGGTCTGTCACATGATCTTTCACCATGGTGATGGATCATGTGATGACCGGAGTGACGTCACCACAGGTCCTTTTCCTGCACACAGCAAAGAAGAAGACAGAAGGAGATGTCAGCTGCGCGATCAAGTGGATTAAGGTGAGTTTAATTATTATTATTTTTTAACCCCTTCAGCGCTATTGTACTATGCATTCTGTATTCAGAATGCTATTATTTTCCCTTATAACCATGTTCGTGATATCGGACAGGGGGCACCTACTCTCCACATGCTATAGGACCGGAGTGGGGGGCACCTACCCTCCACATGCTATAGGACCAGAGTGGGGGGCACCTACCCTCCACATGCTATAGGACCGGAGTGGGGGGCACCTACCCTCCACATGCTATAGGACCGGAGTGGGGGGCACCTACCCTCCACATGCTATAGGACCGGAGTGGGGGGCACCTACCCTCCACATGCTATAGGACCGGAGTGGGGGCACCTACCCTCCACATGCTATAGGACCGGAGTGGGGGGCACCTACCCTCCACGTGATATAGGACAGGGGTGGGGGCACTTACCCTCCACATGATATAGGACAGGGGTGGGGGCACTTACCCTCCACATGATCTAGAACAGGGGTGGGGGCACTTACCCTCCACATGATCTAGGACAAAGATGGGGGTACCGACCCTCCACATGATATAGGACGGGGTGGGGGTACCTACCCTCCACATGATATAGGACCGGGTGGGGGTACCTACCCTCCACATGATATAGGACGGGGTGGGGGTACCTACCCTCCACATGATATAGGACGGGGTGGGGGTACCTACCCTCCACATGATATAGGACCGGAGTGGGGGGAACTTACCCTCCACAAGATATAGGACAGGGGTGGGGGTACCTACTCTCCACATGATACAAGACAGGGGTGGACACAAGGTGCGTTCAGATGCTCCGTCCATATCCAGCACAGCTAGTATCTGGCAGAGCAGTTCCAGGACGCAGCACTAGGGAAAGGCAGATCCTTAAAGGAGCACTCCGGTCAAAATGGAAAATCCCTCACTATTTGTACGTCTTCATAGCTTTCACGTTGTTCAGGCAACTGGAGTAAAAAACGATGTGGCCCGGGTCCAGGGGGACATAAACCTTTATCTAAGCCCCATCACCACCAGTGTCATGCAGGGGGGTAGTCATCATTGTACCCCGCAGGGCAGTAGTCATCACTGTAACGTCATGTGATGCTGTTATTTCTTACACTGACTCTGAGGTGGCTCAGGAGAGCACCTGTCATTATGACGGCTCAGGCTTCAGTTGCGGCCTACTAGGAGATGGCGGGATATCTCTGAAACAGCGTCACTCAGGTGAAGGAAACTTTGGGAGCTTGTAGAGCTCCAGCACCAAGGCCAATCGATTCATTTTTCATTTTTGCATGGAGTGACCCTTTAAAGAGGGCTTCTAGGAGTCCATATGACACAGGAAGCATTGTACAGCTGCTTAGAGAACCAGACCACTGCTCGCTAGACCCTAATGGAATCAGGGAAACGGTGAAGATTACGGGGATGTCACACTCACCGCTCCCCCATGTGTCGCTGGTTGTACCCTAATGAAGGAGCTCAGGATAACGGCATCAGGAACACAGTGGAGATTACGGGGCTGTCACACTCACCGCTCCCCTATGTATCGCTGGTTATACCCTAGTAAAGGAGCTCAGGATAACAGCATCAGGAACACAGTGGAGATTACGGGGTTGTCACACTCACCGCTCCCCCATGTGTCGCTGGTTGTACCCTAGTGAAGGAGCTCAGGATAAGGGCACCAGGAACACAGTGGAGATTACGGGGTTGTCACACTCACCGCTCCCCAATGTGTCGCTGGTTGTTCCCTAGTGAAGGAGCTCAGGATAAGGGCACCAGGAACACAGTGGAGATTACGGGGTTGTCACACTCACCGCTCCCCCATGTGTCGCTGGTTGTACCCTAGTGAAGGAGCTCAGGATAAGGGCACCAGTAACACAGTGGAGATTACGGGGTTGTCACACTCACCGCTCCACCATGTGTCGCTGGTTGTACCCTAATGAAGGAGCTCAGGATAACGGCATCAGGAACACAGTGGAGATTACGGGGTTGTCACACTCACCGCTCCCCTGTGTATCGCTGGTTGTACCCTAGTGAAGGAGCTCAGGATAACGGCATCAGGAACACAGTGGAGATTACGGGGCTGTCACACTCACCGCTCCCCAATGTGTCGCTGGTTGTTCCCTAGTGAAGGAGCTCAGGATAAGGGCACCAGGAACACAGTGGAGATTACGGGGTTGTCACACTCACCGCTCCCCAATGTGTCGCTGGTTGTTCCCTAGTGAAGGAGCTCAGGATAAGGGCACCAGTAACACAGTGGAGATTACGGGGTTGTCACACTCACCGCTCCACCATGTGTCGCTGGTTGTACCCTAGTGAAGGAGCTCAGGATAACGGCATCAGGAACACAGTGGAGATTACGGGGTTGTCACACTCACCGCTCCCCCATGTGTCGCTGGTTGTACCCTAATGAAGGAGCTCAGGATAACGGCATCAGGAACACAGTGGAGATTACGGGGTTGTCACACTCACCGCTCCCCAATGTGTCGCTGGTTGTACCCTAGTGAAGGAGCTCAGGATAACGGCATCAGGAACACAGTGGAGATTACGGGGCTGTCACACTCACCGCTCCCACATGTGTCGCTGGTTGTACCCTAGTGAAGGAGCTCAGGATAACAGCATCAGGAACACAGTGGAGATTACGGGGCTGTCACACTCACCGCTCCCCTATGTGTCGCTGGTTGTACCCTAGTAAAGGAGCTCAGGATAGGGGCATAAGGAACACAGTGGAGATTACGGGGCTGTCACACTCACCGCTCCCCCATGTGTCGCTGGTTGTACCCTAGTGAAGGATCTCAGGATAAGGGCATCAGGAACACAGAGGAGATTAGTGGTTGTCACACTCACCGCTCCCCTATGTATCGCTAGTTATACCCTAGTGAAATAGCTCAGGATAACGGCATCAGGAACACAGAGGAGATTTTGGGGTTGTCACACTCACCGCTCCCCTATGTATCGCTGGTTATACCCTAGTGAAAGAGCTCAGGATAAGGGCATCAGGAACACAGTGGAGATTACGGGGTTGTCACACTCACCGCTCCCCTGTGTATCGCTGGTTATACCCTAGTGAAGGATCTCAGGATAAGGGCATCAGGAACACAGAGGAGATTACGGGGTTGTCACACTCACCGCTCCCCCATGTGTCGCTGGTTAAACCCTAGTGAAGGAGCTCAGGATAACGGCATCAGGAACACATTGGAGATTACGGGGTTGTCACACTCACCGCTCCCCCATATATTGCTGGTTGTACCTTAGTGAAAGAGCTCAGGATAACGGCATCAGGAACACAGTGGAGATTACGGGGTTGTCACACTCACCGCTCCCCTATGTATCGCTGGTTATACCCTAGTGAAAGAGCTCAGGATAACGGCATCAGGAACACAGAGGAGATTACGGGGTTGTCACACTCACCGCTCCCCCATGTGTCGCTGGTTGTACCCTAGTGAAGGAGCTCAGGATAAGGGCACCAGGAACACAGTGGAGATTACGGGGTTGTCACACTCACCGCTCCCCAATGTGTCGCTGGTTGTTCCCTAGTGAAGGAGCTCAGGATAAGGGCACCAGGAACACAGTGGAGATTACGGGGTTGTCACACTCACCGCTCCCCAATGTGTCGCTGGTTGTTCCCTAGTGAAGGAGCTCAGGATAAGGGCACCAGGAACACAGTGGAGATTACGGGGTTGTCACACTCACCGCTCCCCCATGTGTCGCTGGTTGTTCCCTAGTGAAGGAGCTCAGGATAAGGGCACCAGGAACACAGTGGAGATTACGGGGTTGTCACACTCACCGCTCCCCCATGTGTCGCTGGTTGTACCCTAATGAAGGAGCTCAGGATAAGGGCATCAGGAACACAGTGGAGATTACGGGGTTGTCACACTCACCGCTCCCCTGTGTATCGCTGGTTGTACCCTAGTGAAGGAGCTCAGGATAACGGCATCAGGAACACAGTGGAGATTACGGGGCTGTCACACTCACCGCTCCCCAATGTGTCGCTGGTTGTTCCCTAGTGAAGGAGCTCAGGATAAGGGCACCAGGAACACAGTGGAGATTACGGGGTTGTCACACTCACCGCTCCCCAATGTGTCGCTGGTTGTTCCCTAGTGAAGGAGCTCAGGATAAGGGCACCAGTAACACAGTGGAGATTACGGGGTTGTCACACTCACCGCTCCACCATGTGTCGCTGGTTGTACCCTAATGAAGGAGCTCAGGATAACGGCATCAGGAACACAGTGGAGATTACGGGGTTGTCACACTCACCGCTCCCCCATGTGTCGCTGGTTGTACCCTAATGAAGGAGCTCAGGATAACGGCATCAGGAACACAGTGGAGATTACGGGGTTGTCACACTCACCGCTCCCCAATGTGTCGCTGGTTGTACCCTAGTGAAGGAGCTCAGGATAACGGCATCAGGAACACAGTGGAGATTACGGGGCTGTCACACTCACCGCTCCCACATGTGTCGCTGGTTGTACCCTAGTGAAGGAGCTCAGGATAACAGCATCAGGAACACAGAGGAGATTAGTGGTTGTCACACTCACCGCTCCCCTATGTGTCGCTGGTTGTACCCTAGTAAAGGAGCTCAGGATAGGGGCATAAGGAACACAGTGGAGATTACGGGGCTGTCACACTCACCGCTCCCCCATGTGTCGCTGGTTGTACCCTAGTGAAGGATCTCAGGATAAGGGCATCAGGAACACAGAGGAGATTAGTGGTTGTCACACTCACCGCTCCCCTATGTATCGCTAGTTATACCCTAGTGAAATAGCTCAGGATAACGGCATCAGGAACACAGAGGAGATTTTGGGGTTGTCACACTCACCGCTCCCCTATGTATCGCTGGTTATACCCTAGTGAAAGAGCTCAGGATAAGGGCATCAGGAACACAGTGGAGATTACGGGGTTGTCACACTCACCGCTCCCCTGTGTATCGCTGGTTATACCCTAGTGAAGGATCTCAGGATAAGGGCATCAGGAACACAGAGGAGATTACGGGGTTGTCACACTCACCGCTCCCCCATGTGTCGCTGGTTAAACCCTAGTGAAGGAGCTCAGGATAACGGCATCAGGAACACATTGGAGATTACGGGGTTGTCACACTCACCGCTCCCCCATCTATAGCTGGTTGTACCTTAGTGAAAGAGCTCAGGATAACGGCATCAGGAACACAGTGGAGATTACGGGGTTGTCACACTCACCGCTCCCCTATGTATCGCTGGTTATACCCTAGTGAAAGAGCTCAGGATAACGGCATCAGGAACACAGAGGAGATTACGGGGTTGTCACACTCACCGCTCCCCAATGTGTCGCTGGTTATACCCTAGTAATGGAGCTCAGGATAACAGCATGAGGAACATGGCAGAGATTACTGGGCTGTCACACTCACCGCTCCCCTATGTATCGCTGGTTATACCCTAGTGAAGGAGCTCAGGATAACAGCATGAGGAACACAGTGGAGATTACGGGGTTGTCACACTCACCGCTCCCCTATGTATCGCTGGTTATACCCTAGTGAAGGAGCTCAGGATAACGGCATCAGGAACACAGTGGAGATTACGGGGTTGTCACACTCACCGCTCCCCTATGTATCGCTGGTTATACCCTAGTGAAGGAGCTCAGGATAACAGCATGAGGAACACAGTGGAGATTACGGGGTTGTCACACTCACCGCTCCCCTATGTATCGCTGGTTATACCCTAGTGAAGGAGCTCAGGATAACGGCATCAGGAACACAGTGGAGATTACGGGGTTGTCACACTCACCGCTCCCCTATGTATCGCTGGTTATACCCTAGTGAAGGAGCTCAGGATAACAGCATGAGGAACATGGCAGAGATTACGGGGTTGTCACATCCCCCCACACACATTGCTGGTTGGACCCTAGTGAAGAAGCTTAAGATGAGATTTCAGGAACAAGGTGGAGATTACAGGGTTGTCCCACACACCGATCCCCCATCCTCCGAAATTTCTGGTTGGACCGTAGTGAACAGATAACGTATCAGGAACAAGGCGGAGATTACGGGGTTGTCACACTCACCTGGAAGCCCATGCACCGTCCATAGAAGCAGCCTTTGTGCATAGTGCTGTACTCTTTTACGAACTCCTCCGACAAGCCTCGCTCCTGGCGAAAGAACAGGTCGCCATGACGGTTAGCGGTGAGCAGACGTTGTGCAAAACAGAGCAGTGCACGAAGCTGGGTGAGAGCGGCTCCGTAGGCCTCGAGCTCGGAACAGTTGTGTGTGGCCCTGAAGAAGAGGCTGCGGCGGCTGGCAGCGACGTAGCGGCACTTGTGCAGGATGTGCTGGGTGCAGGCCAACACCACCTTAATCAGACTGCGGTACCCGTTAGCCGGAGTGTCGGGGTCCAGGTCAAACAGAGGACACACGGCAGCCAGAGCACGCAGGGCAGGCTCCAGGCCCCGGGCATCATCTTGGATACAGGAAAAGGCCTGCACCAGGCGGGAAGACACTTCAGAGCCAGACTCCCGAAAATGAAGGATGTTGTCCTGGCACAAGGCATCCACCTCCTGAAACAGGGGCCGAGGGTCCATCTGCTCGGGGGGCACAATCACCAAACCTAGGAGACAAAAGGTGAAAAGGCATGAGGTCCCCAGAGATCAGACAGAACATTAAAGGGAACCTGTCATCAACGTTATGCTGACCTCACTGAGAGCGCATAAAAAAGTGACAGAAATGCCGATGTCAGCGGAGTGTCACTCAGGAGCTAAAAGTAAGTGGTCGCCGAGAACCAGCATCATAATCACTGGAGCCCAGGCCTGGAAAAGAGTCACATCTACCTGAGAAGAGTCCGGGTTATTATAATCTCCTGCTCTCCGCGACCACCTGCTGATGATTGGCGGTCCTCTCCTAGAGAGAAAGGGAGACAACGAGGTAGAAGCCGGTCAGTCATCAGCGGGTGGGCGGGGAGCAGGAGATCATAATAACCAGGACTCTTCTCAGGGGGCCGGGACTCTTCTCCAGGCCTGGGCTGCAATGACTGTGATATTGGTTCTCGGCGACCACTTACTTTTATCTTATAAATGACCGACCGCTGAAATCGTCTCCCCTGTCTGTACTTTATACTGCCATTATATGGGCAGAATAAAGGTGAGGACAGGTTTCCTTTAAGCAGAACCATGATGCAAAGGACACTACAGTCTATTCACCGACAGGAGGCGCTCTCGACCGCAGGTTAGGCTGTAGTATATGCAGGAGGAGCTGAGCAGATTATATATACAGAGAACCTGTCACCGTGTAATCTGCGGGCAGCCGTCCTCCTCCCGTCACACATGTGGGGGAGCAGCCGTCCTCCTCCCGTCACACATGTGGGGGAGCAGCCGTCCTCCTCCCGTCACACATGTGGGGGAGCAGCCGTCCTCCTCCCGTCACACATGTGGGGGAGCAGCCGTCCTCCTCCCGTCACACATGTGGGGGAGCAGCCGTCCTCCTCCCGTCACACATGTGGGGGAGCAGCCGTCCTCCTCCCGTCACACATGTGGGGGAGCAGCCGTCCTCCTCCCGTCACACATGTGGGGGAGCAGCCGTCCTCCTCCCGTCACACATGTGGGGGAGCAGCCGTCCTCCTCCCGTCACACATGTGGGGGAGCAGCCGTCCTCCTCCCGTCACACATGTGGGGGAGCAGCCGTCCTCCTCCCGTCACACATGTGGGGGAGCAGCCGTCCTCCTCCCGTCACACATGTGGGGGAGCAGCCGTCCTCCTCCCGTCATACATGTGGGGGAGCAGCCGTCCTCCTCCCGTCACACATGTGGGGGAGCAGCCGTCCTCCTCCCGTCATACATGTGGGGGAGCAGCCGTCCTCCTCCCGTCATACATGTGGGGGAGCAGCCGTCCTCCTCCCGTCATACATGTGGGGGAGCAGCCGTCCTCCTCCCGTCATACATGTGGGGGAGCAGCCGTCCTCCTCCCGTCATACATGTGGGGGAGCAGCCGTCCTCCTCCCGTCATACATGTGGGGGAGCAGCCGTCCTCCTCCCGTCATACATGTGGGGAGCAGCCGTCCTCCTCCCGTCATACATGTGGGGGAGCAGCCGTCCTCCTCCCGTCATACATGTGGGGGAGCAGCCGTCCTCCTTCGATCACACCTGTGGGGAGCAGCCGTCCTCCTCCCGTCATACATGTGGGGGAGCAGCCATCCTCCTCCCGTCACACATGTGGGAAGCAGCCGTCCTCCTTCGATCACACCTGTGGGGAGCAGCCGTCCTCCTCCCGTCATACATGTGGGGGAGCAGCCATCCTCCTCCCGTCACACATGTGGGGAGCAGCCGTCCTCCTCCCGTCACACATGTGGGGAGCAGCCGTCCTCCTCCCGTCACACATGTGGGGAGCAGCCGTCCTCCTCCCGTCACACCTGTGGGGAGCAGCCGTCCTCCTCCCGTCACACCTGTGGGGAGCAGCCGTCCTCCTCCCGTCATACATGTGAGGAGCAGCCGTCCTCCTCCCGTCACACATGTGGGGGAGCAGCCGTCCTCCTCCCGTCATACATGTGAGGAGCAGCCGTCCTCCTCCCGTCATACATGTGGGGAGCAGCCGTCCTCCTCCCGTCACACATGTGGGGAGCAGCCGTCCTCCTCCCGTCACACCTGTGGGGAGCAGCCGTCCTCCTCCCGTCATACATGTGAGGAGCAGCCGTCCTCCTCCCGTCACACATGTGGGGGAGCAGCCGTCCTCCTCCCGTCATACATGTGGGGAGCAGCCGTCCTCCTCCCGTCACACATGTGGGGAGCAGCCGTCCTCCTCCCGTCACACATGTGGGGAGCAGCCGTCCTCCTCCCGTCACACATGTGGGGAGCAGCCGTCCTCCTCCCATCACACCTGTGGGGAGCAGCCGTCCTCCTCCCGTCACACCTGTGGGGAGCAGCTGTCCTCCTCCCGTCACACCTGTGGGGAGCAGCCGTCCTCCTCCCGTCATACATGTGGGGAGCAGCCGTCCTCCTCCCGTCATACATGTGAGGAGCAGCTGTACTTTCCTGATCCCTTATCTAGAGCTCCCGCAGCGTCACAGGAGAGTAAAGGTCTCTGCAAGCCGGAGGCGCTGACTACAAGAAATACAGAAGAAATAGAAAAAGACATGGACAGCTGTAGCAGCAATCCACAGGACACACACTACCCCCATCATCATAGGAACATACACTACCCCCATCATCATACCTGTGCTGAAGAAGTGCCTCTCAGTATGGCCTTTGCTTGTTCAGACAGAAGTATCTCAATGTCCAAGTGCTCTCCTCCTCGCACGGCTATAAACCCGAGGAGGAGGAGGGAGCCGCAGCTGGAGCAGCCCACTTGGAAAGGCAAGAAGTCTCGTGAGGCCCAACACATCATGGCACATGGGCCCCTCACCTGGCACCGCTCCCTGAGTGTTCACACCAAATATACCAATCACTGTAAGGCTACTTTCACACCAGCGTTATTCTTTTCCGGCACCGAGTTCCGTCCTAGGGGCTCAATACCGGGAAAAAGCTGATCAGGTTCATCCTAATGCATTCTGAATGGAGAACGATCCGTCCACGATGCATCAGGACGTCTTCAGTTCAGTCCTTTAAGGTATTTGGACGTAGAAAAAAACGCAGCATGCTGCGATTTTATTTCCGTCCAAAATTCCGGAACACTTGCTCCGGCATTTTTTCCCCATTGAAATGCATTAATGCCGAGTGTTCCGGCAAAACGGATCCGGCGTTGCAGGCTGCGCATGCTCAGAATGCAAAAAATGTGAAATAACATAAATGCCGGATCCGTTTTTCCGGATGACACCAGAGAGACGGATCCGGCATTTCAATGCATTTGTCATGCGGATCAGGATCCTAATCCGTTGGACAAATGCCATCAGTTTGCAGACGCTTTGACGGATCCGGCAGGTGGTTCTGGTGACGGAACTGCCTGCCGGAATCCTCTGCCGCAAGTATGAAAGTACCCTAAAAAACATGGAAGACCCTGTACACCCCGCAGGTTCTGGGTGACTTGCAATAATGGCCCCCACTGTAGTGACCCCAGGGGGTGCCACAACGTCAATCCTACATCCTGGTGGGTCTGTATAAATATCACTGAAGTTCTCGCATTCTATTCATCAATAAGAGGCCGATCATGAACAGTAGTATACATGCCATCATATGATCTGTGCAGTATCAGCAGCTGGGGTCTATCGGGTCTCCTACATTAGACCTTTAATACAGAGTGGGGTCTCTGTGTAGCTGACCCCGGCCTGGCACCACGGCATCCTCACCCGCTGGTGGTGCTCTCTGCGCACAGTGCCCTCTGCACAGCGCCCGCAGGACACGAGCCAGGAGAGAGCTGCACTTTTATCTAGAAAAGCAGAACATCGTCCTCCCATGACAAAACATGCCGGAAGCAACAACATAGGGGCACAAACTTTCTGGGAAGTGCGTCACACAACAGTGTCCTCTCTAGAGGTGCCTGTACACACACATGTATACTCGGCCCAGAACACGTATGTCATTAATGAGGAGAAGTGAATAAGCCACGGCGGCGACTTATCTCCCACACGATCGGCCATATTGATATCCAGGCAGATTTCCTGGGGTCCAGCCGCTCATCTGATCTGCGGCACCCATTTACCGATTTCCCAGTGATACATAGCAACGTTAAGTCCGCCAACACGCCAGGTGCTATTTACAGGGGCTCGTCACTCCAGGACCCACTTACATCCATACACCCTAAAAGATCTTACAGAAATGGATTGTATTAAAAGCGGCCATACACACCATGTAAACGTCATCCGAACCCAACAAACACCTAATGTGTGGGGGGTGTCCTGACAGCAAATGTAGGGGGATCAAACAGTCGAGTAAGCCCTAACCTTTATTCCCATGAGAGGCTAAGTCAGAGGGAGCCCGGGAGGGAGCAGAGGACAGAGGGAGCCCGGGAGGGAGCAGAGGACAGAGGGAGCCCGGGAGGGAGCAGAGGACAGAGGGAGCCCGGGAGGGAGCAGAGGACAGAGGGAGCCCGGGAGGGAGCGGAGGACAGAGGGAGCCCGGGAGGGAGCGGAGGTCAGAGGGAGCCCGGGAGGGGGCGGAGGTCAGAGGGAGCCCGGGAGGGGGCGGAGGTCAGAGGGAGCCCGGGAGGGGGCGGAGGACAGAGGCAGCCCGGGAGGGGGCGGAGGACAGAGGCAGCCCGGGAGGGGGCGGAGGACAGAGGCAGCACGGGAGGGGGCGGAGGACAGAGGCAGCTCGGGAGGGGGCGGAGGACAGAGGCAGCTCGGGAGGGGGCGGAGGACAGAGGCAGCTCGGGAGGGGGCGGAGGACAGAGGCAGCTCGGGAGGGGGCGGAGGACAGAGGCAGCTCGGGAGGGGGCGGAGGTCAGAGGGACCTCGGGAGGGAGCGGAGGTCAGAGGGACCTCGGGAGGGAGCGGAGGTCAGAGGGACCTCGGGAGGGAGCGGAGGTCAGAGGGAACTCGGGAGGGAGCGGAGGGCAGAGGGACCTCGGGAGGGAGCGGAGGTCAGAGGGACCTCGGGAGGGAGCGGAGGTCAGAGGGACCTCGGGAGGGAGCGAAGGTCAGAGGGACCTCGGGAGGAAGCGGAGGTCAGAGGGACCTCGGGAGGGAGCAGAGGACAGAGGGAGCCCGGGAGGGAGCAGAGGACAGAGGGAGCCCGGGAGGGAGCAGAGGACAGAGGGAGCTCGGGAGGGAGCAGAGGACAGAGGGAGCTCGGGAGGGAGCAGAGGACAGAGGGAGCTCGGGAGGGAGCAGAGGACAGAGGGAGCCCGGGAGGGAGCAGAGGACAGAGGGAGCTCGGGAGGGAGCAGAGGACAGAGGGAGCTCGGGAGGGAGCAGAGGTCAGAGGGAGCTCGGGAGGGGGCGGAGGTCAGAGGGAGCCCGGGAGGGGGCGGAGGTCAGAGGGAGCCCGGGAGGGGGCGAGGACAGAGGCAGCCCGGGAGGGGGCGGAGGACAGAGGCAGCTCGGGAGGGGGCGGAGGACAGAGGCAGCTCGGGAGGGGGCGGAGGACAGAGGCAGCTCGGGAGGGGGCGGAGGACAGAGGCAGCTCGGGAGGGGGCGGAGGACAGAGGCAGCTCGGGAGGGGGCGGAGGACAGAGGCAGCTCGGGAGGGGGCGGAGGACAGAGGCAGCTCGGGAGGGGGCGGAGGACAGAGGCAGCTCGGGAGGGGGCGGAGGACAGAGGCAGCTCGGGAGGGGGCGGAGGACAGAGGCAGCTCGGGAGGGGGCGGAGGACAGAGGCAGCTCGGGAGGGGGCGGAGGACAGAGGCAGCTCGGGAGGGGGCGGAGGACAGAGGCAGCTCGGGAGGGGGCGGAGGACAGAGGCAGCTCGGGAGGGGGCGGAGGACAGAGGCAGCTCGGGAGGGGGCGGAGGACAGAGGCAGCTCGGGAGGGGGCGGAGGACAGAGGCAGCTCGGGAGGGGGCGGAGGTACAGAGGGACCTCGGGAGGGAGCGGAGGTCAGAGGGACCTCGGGAGGGAGCGGAGGTCAGAGGGACCTCGGGAGGGAGCGGAGGTCAGAGGGACCTCGGGAGGGAGCGGAGGTCAGAGGGACCTCGGGAGGGAGCGGAGGTCAGAGGGACCTCGGGAGGGAGCGAAGGTCAGAGGGACCTCGGGAGGGAGCGGAGGTCAGAGGGACCTCGGGAGAGGGTCAAATTGGCCTCAGGGGTCAGGGGGGGATCAGAAGGGACTCGAGAGTCGGGGGGGTCAGAGGGGCCTTGGGAGTTGGGTGCCACGGTCCCTCAGGTGACTGATGTCAGGAAATCAAGGAGATTGGCTGAGTGTGGAGGAATCTAACAGCATCCTTGATTTCTCTTGATTCAGTGTTGATAGGGTTAATGACCACTTCCCTTTTCTTAGCTGTTGCTCAGTGGGCATCACTTCTACCCTTTATAGTCTGCCCCCACCCTTCTGACTATGCGGAAGATAGCTTAATTTGGGTTTGGCTGAGCTGGTGTGAGGTTGTCTCTGGTGTTCCCGTTCTTCCATCTCTACAGAAGTTAAGTGTCGCGTTTGTTTGTTATATTCCCTGTTGTTTGTATCTGGGCCTTAGACAGAGACTTCCATTCATCCATCTGGGGAGGAATGGGTTATCTCTGGTCCTATACTTATTCCAGGGCCTTATAGGTATCCTGCATATGAATATTCCTACCTTCAGGGTCTATTCATATTGATCGGTAGTCAGGGCCTGGATTATGGTTGTCTAGGAGGTGACCTGTTTCTTCCCTAGTTTCCAGGCCCAATTACTGTTCCACTTTCCTCCTGTGTTCAGTGTGGAGTTTCCCTCCCACACTGATCGTGACATTATCTACCGCCATATAAACCGCTATTTCGCTCAGGTCAGTGCAGCTATGGATCCTATGTCTGTACTGGTTGAACAGTCTTTGGCGGTAGCTGACCTCCGCTCGACAGTCTTACAGATGGTGGGTACCAGGCCTGCCTTGAACCTAAGGTTGCCCTCCCGGACAGATTTTTTGAGGGTAGCAACAATTTGATTCGGTTCACGGAACCGTGTAAGTTGTACTTCAAGCTGTGTCCATACTCCTCTGGGGATGAGTGTCAACGTGTGGGTATGATAATTTATTTGCTTAACCTCTTAACGACCCAGGACGAGAATGCTCATCCTAAAATGCTGGCACTTAGCGCTAGAGGACGAGTATTCTCGTCCTGCAATCCTTCTCTTCCCCTACGTGCAGTCCCACAACCAGCGGCAGAAATCCGGCTGTTACTGACAGACGGATCGCTGCTGCATCCACCAGCATCGGTGATGATGCCAATGTCGGTGGATTATCCCCTCATATGCCGCGGTCAACGATGACCGTGGCATATGGGAGGTTTGCGCTCCCTCATCTCATCCATCGGTCCCCGCGCTGCTGTGGCGGGGAGTCGATGGTTGCCATGGCAGCCCCAAGCCATTCCAAGGCTCGGGGCCTGGCATGTACGGAGGCCTAAGAGGCCCAGCCCCCAGGCTGGGTCTCCTAGGCAACTGTTAGCGTCTTACAGTGTAAGACACTAACAGTTCAATACAGCACAATACAGATGTATCGCGCTGCATTGAAACAGGGATCAGACCCTGTAATGTTGAAGTCCCAGAGTGGGACAAATAATAAGGTGTAAAAAAAAAGTTTAGGAAATGAAAGTTTTACCCCAAAAAATTAAAAGTTTCAAGTAAAAAAAATAATATTGTAGAGAAATTGAAACTTGGAAATTTGCAAATTTTTCAACATTATTGGCAAATTTGGCATTTATAAATAAAAATGTTTTCTTTTAACTCCATTTTACCAGTGTCATGAAGTACAATATGTGACGAAAAAACGATCTCAGAACGGCCTGGATAAGTCAAAGCGTTTTAAAGTTATCACCACATAAAGTAACACTGGTCAGATTTGCAAAAAATGGCCTGGTCCTGAAGGTATAAATGAGCCCAGTCCTTAAGGGGTTAAGGCCTCGTGCACACGGCTGTATTGCGGCTCGCAAACTGCGAGTCGGCAATCCACGGCCACCGGCTGTGTGCACCACGCGTCACGGATCCATTCACTTGAATGGGTCTGCAATTCCGGAGATGCAGAACGGAGTCACGGAATGGAACATCGGAAGCACTACGGAGTGCTTCTGTGGTGTTTCTTTATGTTGTTCCGTACCACAAATAAATATGACATGTCATATTTTTTAGCGATGTGGACAGACTGCACGGAACGGCCGCGTGCATGAGGCCTAAGGTTGATGCACAGTCTTGGGCTTTTTCTCTGCCGACCGGATCACTGTCCCTCCAGTCGGTAGATCGATGTTTTCGAGCTTTGGGTCTTATTTATGATGACCCGGATCGGATCTCTCAGGCTGAGACCAAGTTACGTGGTTTACGGCAGGGAGAACGCAGAGATCTATTGCTCTGAATTTAGGACATGGGCTACGGATACGGAGTGGAATGATCCTGCGATCCGTAGCCAGTTCTGTCAGGGTCTCTCTGCGTCGTTGGCCATTCATGAAAAACCTGAGTCATTGGAAGCAGCTATGTCACTTGCTGTACGTCTGGATAGACGCCTGAGGGGGAGATCTAAGGGTCCTCATCCTCAGGAAGTACTGTCAAACAAGGTGGCGGCTTCATTTGACACATGGTAAAGAGACACGGGTGGTTACGCCTTGTGAGGAGCTACTCCTGGGACTGCTGGTAAGAGCTCTGGCCATATGAAGGGAGTCTGTTTTTGTTGTGGAAAGAAGAAACGTTTAGTGAATATTTGCCCGTACATTCAGCGTCAAGGTGTAAACAAAAAAACACTTAATTCACAAATTACTATTGGTGGTGTGGGTGGGGAGCAAGAAAACGTACTTTGGTCATTTACTGGTAGTACCCAATTTCTCCTGTCTGCCGAGGTGGCGAGTCCAAAACGGTGGAAATTGAGGTGTTTATCGACAGTGGGGCAGGGGTTAACCTGATTGATGGAGAGTTTGTACGCATTCACGGGTTGACTACTAGTGCACTAGAGAAAAGTATTTCTGTCTTTGCAATTGATTCTGCACCTCTTACCCAAAAATGCCTGTCGCAGGTGGTAAATTACATCCATTTAAGAGTGGGTGATTTGCATCAGGAATCTATCTCCTGTTGTGTTGGAGGGTCTGCCTGCTCCGTTGGTGCTGGGCTTACCATGGTGAAGCAAATATAACCCCAACATCAACTGGTAAGGCCTCATGCACACGACCGTTGTGTGCATCCGTGGCCGTTGTGCCGTTTTCAGTTTTTTTTCACGGACCCATTCAAGTCAATGGGTCCGTGAAAGAACACGGATGCACACAAGATTGGCATCCGTGTCCGTGATCCGTGGCCGTAGGTTGCTTTCATACAGACGGATCCGAAGATCCGTCTGCATAAAAGCTTTTTCTGATCTAAGTTTTCACTTCGTGAAAACTCATTTCCGACAGTATATTCTAACACAGAAGCGTTCCCATGGTGATGGGGACGCTTCTAGTTAGAATACACTGCAAACTTTGTACAAGACTGCCCCCTGCTGCCTGGCAGCACCCGATCTCTTACAGGGGGATATGATAGCACAATTAACCCCTTCAGGTGCGGCACCTAAAGGGGTTAATTGTACTATCATATCCCCCTGTAAGAGATCAGGGCTGCCAGGCAGCAGGGGGCAGACCCCCCCCTCCCCAGTTTGAATATCGTTGGTGGCACAGTGTGCGCCCCCCATCTATTGTATTAAATCGTTGGTGGCACAGTGTGCGCCCACCATCGGCCCCCCTCCCTCTATAGCAGTAACAACATTGATGGCCAGTGTGCGGCCTCCCATTCCCCCCCCCCCCCATCATTGGTGGCAGCGGAGTTCCGATCGGAGTCCCAGTTTAATCGCTGGGGCTCCGATCGGTAACCATGGCAACCAGGAAGCTACTGCAGCCCTGGTTGCCATGGTTACTTAGCAATAGTACAACAGTATAAGATTCATACTTACCTGCTTGCTGCTGCGATGTCTGTGTCCGGCCGGGAGCTCCTCCTACTGGTAAGTGACAGTTCTTTAGCAATGCGCCGCACAGACCTGTCACTTACCAGTAGGAGGAGCTCCCGGCCGAACACAGACATCGCAGCAGGCAGCAGCAAGTATGAATCTTCTACTGTTGTACTATTGCTAAGTAACCATGGCAACCAGGACTGTAGTAGCGTCCTGGTTGCCATGGTTACCGATCGGAGCCCCAGCGATTAAACTGGGACTCCGATCGGAACTCCGCTGCCACCAATGATGGGGGGGGGGGGGGAATGGGAGGCCGCACACTGCCACCGATGTTGTTACTGCTATAGAGGGAGGGGGGCCGATGGGGGGCGCACACTGTGCCACCAACGATTTATAACAATAGAGGGAGGGGGGGGCCGATGGTGGTTGGCACACTGTGCCACCAACGATTTAATACAATAGAGGGAGGGAGGGGGGGGCGATGGTGGGCGCACACTGTGCCACCAACGATTTCTAACATTAGAGGGAGGAAGGGGGGGCCCAATGGGGGGCGCACACTGTGCCACCAACGATATTCAAACTGGGGAGGGGGGGGGGGGGGGTCTGCCCCCTGCTGCCTTGCAGCCCTGATCTCTTACAGGGGAATATGATAGTACAATTAACCCCTTTAGGTGCCGCACCTGACAGGGTTTATTGTGCTATCATATCCCCCTGTAAGAGATCGGGTGCTGCCAGGCAGCAGGGGGCAGTCTTGTACAAAGTTTGTAGTGTATTCTAACCTGAAGCGTCCCCATCACCATGGGAACGCCTCTGTGTTAGAATATACTGTCGGATCTGAGGTTCACGAAGTAGCTCATATCCGACAGTATATTCTAACATAGAGGCGTTCCCATGGTGATGGGGACGCTTCAAGTTAAAATATACCATCGGATTGGAGAAAACTCTAATCCGATGGTATAAAAGAACTCCAGACTTTACATTGAAAGTCAATGGGGACGGATCCGTTTGAAATGGCACCATATTGTGTCAACGTCAAACGGATCCGTCCCCATTGACTTGCATTGTAATTCAGGACGGATCCGTTTGGCTCCGCACGGCCAGGCGGACACCAAAACGACTTTTTTTTTATGTCCGTGGATCCTCCAAAAATCAAGGAAGACCCACGGACGAAAAAACGGTCACGGATCACAGACCCACGGACCCCGTTTTTGCGGACCGTGAAAAAAACCTGTCGTGTGCATGAGGCCTAAGCGAGACAGATTCTCGATTGGAGTGTTTTTGCATGGACAACTGTCTTAATGCATCGTTCTCTGTGGTCACCACTAAAACTGTACCCTCGTTCATGTCCCAATTTTCTGATGTGTTTTCTGAGAATAGTAACCAGGAGTTACCTCTGCATCGGGAGCGTGATTGTCCCGTCAATCTTATTCCTGGAGCTAAACTGCACAAATCTCGGTTGAATAATCTTTTCGGAGGTTATGCAAGAGGATATCACGAGAGCTTGGGTCATATCAGACCAAAAAAAAAAATGAAAGATGGTACCCTGAGACCATGTCTGGACTTCCATGAGCTCAACTGTATTTCCGTCCGTGATCCCTACCCCCCTTCCTTTGATTCTGGATTTGTTTAGTCAGATTGTGGGTGCCAAGGTATTCTCTAAATTGGAACTAAGGGGGGCATATAATCTGGTAAGGAACAGGGAGAGGGATGAGTGGAAGACTGCATTTAATACCCCTGAGGGTCATTTTGAAAACCTGGTCATGCCCTTTGGGTTAAACAACGCTCCAGCCGTTTTTCACTTTGTCAATGACATCTTTCATCATCTGGTGGGGAGGTTTATTGTTGTATCACTGGATGACATACTAATTTAGGCCTCTTTCACACGGGCGTTGCAGGAAAATGTGCAGGTGCGTTGTGGGAACATGCGCAATTTTTCCGCGCGAGTGCAAAACAATGTAATGCGTTTTGCACTCGCGTGAGAAAAATCAAGCATGTTTGGTACCCAAACCCTAAATCGGTGTTCTGTAGATTGTATTATTTTCCCTTATAACATGGTTATAAGGGAAAATAATAGCATTCTGAATACAGAATGCATAGTAAAATAGCGCTGGAGGGGTTAAAAAATAAATAAAAAATAATTTAACTCACCTTAGTCCACTTGATCGCGAAGCCAGCATCTCCTTCTGTCTGTCTTCTGTGCTGTGTGCAGTAACAGGACCTGTGGTGACGTCACTCCGGTCATCACATGATCTTTTACCATGGTGATGGATCATGTGATGACCGGAGTGACGTCACCACAGGTCCTGTTTCTCCACACAGCACAGAAGACAGACAGAAGAGATGCCGGGCTGCGCGAGCAAGTGGATTAAGGCGAGTTAAATAAAAAAAATTAACCCCTCCAGCGCAATTGTACTATGCATTCTGTATTCAGAATGCTATTATTTTCCCTTATAATTATGTTATAAGGGAAAATAATAATGATCGGGTCTCTATCCCGATCGTCTCCTAGCAACCGTGCGTGCACTTGCTTGCGATTTTCACGCAACCCCATTCATTTCTATGGGGCCTGCGTTACATGAAAAACGCACAAAATAGAACATGCTGCGATTTTCACGCAACGCATAAGTGATGCGTGAAAATCACCACTCATGTGAACAGCCCCATAGAAATAAATGGGTCGGGATTCAGTGCGTTCAACTCACGCATCGCATCCGCGCGGAATACTCCCTCGTGTGAAAGGGGCCTCATTCTCCAGACATGGAGACTTATGCGGATCATGCGAGACAGGTGTTACAGATCCTAAGAGAGAATAAGTTGTATGCTAAGATGGAAAAATGTGTATTTGCTGTTCAGGAAGTGCAATTCCTGGGTTACCTGCTCTCACCCTCAGGTCTTCGTATGGATCCCGAGAAGGTCCGTGCGGTGTTGGACTGGGATCGACCCGAAAATCTGAAAGCACTTATGTGGTTTTTGGGATTTACCAACTACTACCGTAAATTCATCTTGAACTATTCAACTGTGGTTAAACCTTTAACAGACATGACTAGGAAGGGTGCCGATATTTCCATCTAGTCTGATGGGGCATTACAGGCCTTTTCTGCTGTGAAGGAATGTTTTGCTTCAGCCCCTATTTTGGTGCAACCGGACGGGTCTCAGCCATTTATTGTAGAGGTTGAGGCATCCGAGGTAGGGGTGGGAGCAGTTTTGTCGCAAGGTCCTTCACCTAGTAAATGGCACCCATGTGCTTTTTTCTCTAAAAAACTATCGACTGCTGAAAGAAATTATGACGTGGGTAATAGGGAATTGCTGGCCATTGTTAACCCTGTAGCCTTCAGTCTTGAACTTCCTCAGGCTTTGAAATTTCTTAACGTATTTCATAAGTCGTTGTTGAAGAAATGTGTCGAACCTGTTGAGCTGTCCTCTCCACCTCCCGCTCCTGTCATGTGGATGGCAATTTTGAATTTCAAATCAGGATTGTGGACTCCCGAATTCTCCGTAGATCCCACCAGTATCTCGTCCACTGGAAGGGTTACGGACCAGAGGAGAGGATGTGGGTTCCAGCGGCCGATGTTAATGCGGATCGTCTGGTGAAGGCCTTTCACAGAGCCCATCCTGATCAGGTCGGTGCTGGGTGCCTGGAGGTCACCCGTAGAAGGGGGGGGGGACTATCATGCTCCCTCAGGTGACTGATGTCAGGAAATCAAGGAGATTGGCTGAGCGTGGAGGAATCTAACAGCCTACATTGATTTCAGTGTTGATAGGGTTAATGACCACTTCCCTTTTCTCAGCTGTTGCTCAGTGGTCATAACTTCTACCGTTTATAGTTTGACCCCATCCTTCTGACTATGCTGTAGATAGCTTCACTTAGGTTTGGCTAAGCTGGTGTGAGGTAGTCACTGGTGTTCCGGCTCGTCCGTCTCTACAGAAGTTAAGTGTCGTGTTTGTTTGTATTTGTTATATTCCCTGTTGTTGTATCTGGGCCTGAGACAGAGACTTCCATTCGTCCATCTGGGGAGGAATGGTTTGTCTCTGGTCCTAACATTTTCCAGGGTCTAATAGGGAAATAAAGGCCTAGGTATCCTGCATATTAATATTCCTACCTTCAGGGTCCATTCATATTGATAGTTAGGGCCCGGATTAAGGTTGTTTCCAGGCCCAGTTACTGTTCCCCTTCCCTCCTATGTTCAGTGTGAAGCCCCCCCCCCCACACACACACACCGATCGTGACTCGGGCCTCGGGAGCAGGGGTCAGAGGGGCCCCGGGAGCGTGGTTTAATAAAATCGTAGTCAGTGAATTGGATATGCTGAGGGTCCATTGTCTGTATTTTTTTTTTATTTTTTTTTTAGGGACAACCCCTTTACCATAACAATATAACAGTCAGGGTTTATAGTCTGCATAGTGTAGGTCTGGCTATGAGTAAATTGAGTCCAAAGCCACGATAGGTTATATTCTGCTTAAAACATAAAAACAAGATGAGAAAAAGAGAGAGGAGAAGGACAGATAAATAATTAACCAAGAAGACAAAAGGAGGAACCAAAGAGGAGATGTGTGGAGGAAGCATACACAGAAGATAAGGAAGGAAACTAAGACAAAAGAAAGGTAAAAAGAGAAGAGTTACCAATCAGAGGAGAGGTTAGAAGAGGAACCACAGCGGAGAGCTGGGGAGGAACCAAAGAGAGTTGAGGAGAAAGGCGAGGAAAGGATATACCAAACAAAGAAGAGCAGAGAGGAGAAAACAAAGACAAAAGGAAGGGGAAAAACAGAAGAATAACCAAAGAGAGAAGGGATGAAAGGTTAGAAGAGGAACCAAACAGAGAGAAGAGCAGATGAATCAAACAGAGGGGAGTCAATAGGTGAGAGGAGGAGGCAAAGAAATAGGAAAGGATAAAAGAAGAAGAACTAAAGAATGAAGAGAGGCGAGGGGGGGAACCAAATAGAAAGGAAAGCAGAGACGGAATTAAACAGATTAAACAGAATTAAACAGATGAGAGAGGTAGGATGAATTATGGACAGAGAAGAGAGCAGAGAAAACAAAGCAAGGGTAAAAAAGAGGAGAAGAGGAACCAAAGAAAGGAGTCAGAGAGGGGACAGGTAAAGAGAGAAAAGTAACCAAAGGAAAAAAAGAGGAGGAATCAAAGAGACAGGACAGAAGGAATCAGAGAAGAGAGGGACAACCAAAGAGAAGAGGGAGGAAGAGAGAGAAGGAACCAAAGACAGAGAAGAGGGGAGGAAAGCGCAGGGAAGGTACTGCCTTGATGATATTCTTGGGCATGCAAGACTGGAGCTGTAAACATGGACCAATTAGATTATAGATCCCATGACAGCACTTCTACTACAGTTACAATTGTAGATAGCTAGCTGTCATTGGTCAGACTATGTCAGTGGATGGTCATCCATTTTGTCTGAAGCATAGCAAATTATTGCTATTTACCCTTGTGGACAGCTTGTATTTGTTACATCTCTGTATAGTCATGTCCCATGCCACAGATTATCTGGCAGAACAATAAACCTTCTTCAGTGGAACACTGGAGACCGAACAGAACTTCCCCAACTCTGGGAATCGATGTGTTTATGATGACGGTCATATCCAGCTGTCCCATAGAGCAAGGAGGCAGGGGTGCCCTCTGTACATAGAGCCTCCGCCAACACTGGTGAAGAACGTGCAGGCTTAGGGAACAACATAAACCCATGAGTCAGGAGATGCAACAACAACACGGGACCACTTGGCAAAAGGACTGTGAACTCCACAGAAATGAGAGGACACATATCGCCAACTTCATCTTCACAACAACATGTCCTTCTCATGATGGATCCGAAATAATGAAAGCAGAAGAAAGACGACCAATAAACCCCTAAAACTGAGAGAATGTGATCACAACAAAAGAATGGCAACCAAATACACCCACAGGTGTGAGACATTGTGATCTGGGATGGTCAGATCCCCACTGATGGTACACGTATATTTGGAGACCACCATGTTAACCACTGACTGTTTACTCTACTGATTATTACCTGTCTTATCAAATTTAAAGGGGTCTTCTGTCTGCAGATAAGTCATTAATCTGAAAGTGGTGAGGGGCTGACCCCAGCCACTAGAAACCTGGACGTAGCTGGAAGCAGGAGTCTCCACACACTGTGGAATGGCCGTGCCCTACAGCTCAATGTACCCCGGCACTGCCACTACACGGTGCATGGAGCCTTCTGCTTCCAGCTCCATCCACTCTTAGGTGTAAACAGCTGATCAATGGGGGTGTCGGGCCCCCGCCATTCTGATATTGAGGACTTTCCTGGAACACAGGTCTTCAGTATCTAAAAGGTGAAAACCCCTTTAAGTGAACAGTAAATATAAAGGATCATTTATAAAATCTCCACCCGTCCTTTGATGCTACTCTAGCTCGTGTTACAATAAACTGAGAAGAATATAAGGAAATCTCTTCACCGTGTCCTGGAGCTCAGCCATGTCCTCCTCCTGCTCCTCACTGGCCTGTGTCTGGCTATAAAACAACTGGCTGCAGCAGGAGCCTCCCCCCTTCGGTCCTGTTTGAGTAGTAGAATGGAACAGATCGGCACGATATTGAAGGGGTTATCTGAGAGTCTGATACTGGTGGCCTATCCTCAGGGTAGCTCAACATAATCAGCTGTTTGTGACCGCTTTGGCCTCTTCCCAGGCCAGTGACATCACAGTACATCAGTCACGTGGCCTAGGCGCAGCTCAGGCCAATTCAAGTGAAAGCAGTTGAGCTGAAATACCAAGTGCAGCCACTAAACAATGTATGGCGCTGTGCTTGGAGACCCCACCCTGATGTGTATATACTGCAGGAGACCCCGCCCTGATGTGTATATACTGCAGGAGACCCCGCCCTGATGTGTGTGCGGAAAATATATATATTTTACACACAGACACTACTCACAAAAAATTTGGGATATTTGGCTTGTTGGTGAAATTTCAGGATGAACCTAAAATGCCCTCTAACCTTTACAGGAGAACTTAATGTGACCTTCTCTAACCTTCTGAATGCACATGTCGAACTGTTCAGTGTGTCAGGACTTTTTGCACAACTTGCTGTTCTCTAACAAGGAGCTTAACGGTAATATTCACACCTGGTGTTTGATCCATGAATCGCCCAATAACTTTCCTGGTTCAATTAGAATTGGTATTAAACAGTCCTCCTCATCATGCTGCTCACATTGTGACATCACAAGACCAAAACGACATCTAACAATTGATGAACAGGACCTCGTCATTATGAGGCTTCAAGTAGGATGTTCTCAGACGGAAGTGGGCCCTGAGCTTAGAGTGTCACAGAGTGTCATCAGCAGGTTGTATCAGAGATACAGAGATTCGAAGAGTCACAAAAAGGCAGAGAAGTGGACATCCTTTGGCCACATCCCACACTGAGGACCACTTTATTGTGAACAATGCCCTTCGGAACCGGATGATGAATGCCACACAACTCCAGGCACATTTAAAGGGTTTCTGTCATCAGAAAAATGGTTATGTAGCTGGCTGACATTAGCGATGTGCTAATGTCAGTAGAACATAACTGTATGACTGATATATCCCTGTTTGCCGCCGTCCGAGCTAAATAATGACTTTTATAATATGCAAATGAGCATCTAGGTGCTAGTGAGGCGTTGCTGCAGCACCCAAGCTTCGTCCTCTCACCGTTTGCCATGCCCTTGTAAAGGTGATTGACATCCTCGGTATCCTCCGAGCCCCACAAATCCCCGCACCCTCCATTAGGCGCAGTGAGTGAAAGACGTTCGCCTGCTGCCGTCCTTCACTCTCTGCACCTAATACTAAAATGAACGGCGCAGGCACAGGATTTGTGGGGCTTGGAGGATGAGAGGCAGCAAGTGTCACGTCAGACCATTCGAAACCATTTACATCAGCGTGATCTGTGTGCTAGACGACCTGCATGGGTTCCTAACCACACCACCAGGCGCAGGCGTCATCGTCTTGTATGGGCCAGTCTAAGCAGAAATGACGGCCACCAACAATGTTGGAGATGTTGAGGAGAGTGCTCTGCATCAGCCACTGCTGTCACCAGACGAGCCTTTGGTGGTGGTGTCACAGTGTGGGCAGGTGTGTCTAGTCAGTACAGAACTGCCCTACACTGTGAATGGTCCAGTGAAAAGCCCATACTACTTGAAGAATATCATTACTCCAGTCATGGTGCCTCTGCAGGAAAAACACAGGCCTAATGTCATCTTCATGGAGGACAATGCGCCGGCTTATCAAGGTACATCATTAAAGAACAGATGCTGGAGACTGGGGGACCTCACATGGTGTGACCTGTACTTTCTCCAGACCCGATTCCAATTAAAAACCTATGGGATCAGCTGATTTGCCGTGTAGAGGTTCGTAACTCTGTACCCCAAAACCTCAATGACCTGTGGGCCGCCCTTCAAGGAGAGTGGGATGCCATGCCTCAGCAGACAATAAAGCGAATTGTGAACAGCAGGAGATGTCATTTTCAAGCTGGAATTGATGCTCAAGGCCACATGACAAGATCCTGAGACACTGACATTTTGTGGCGGTACACCCAGCACTGGGGTCGGCTTCTGTGTCGACAAATCGTTTGAGATGAGGACATCACCATTGCTGCTTCTGCTTAAACGCCCAACCTTCATGATATAATATCACTGGAGCGGAAACTTTGTACGCTTTCCATAAATTTCATCTGAAAGCCAAATATCCCGAACTTTTTGTGAGTAGTAAATATACACACGGACATCTCCCTTAGAAAACCTTTACCGGGATTAGACAGCAGAATTCACAATGGACATCCCATCCAGAGAGGAGCTATGACTGCATGCAGAGTCTATAAGGGTTAACACACAGACGTACTTACAGTGCAGGTGAGGATCGGCAGGCCTGTACAGTAAGTGCCCCCGGACAATACATGCTCACTAGTGTGAAACTGGAAGGTCAGCAGCAGCCAATGGTCAGCAGGTCAGTGGTGGTGTGATGGGCTGGAGGGGGAGGGGCAGGTGTAGAAATAACCATTTCACTATGAATGGAAAGCTCCAGAATCAGGAGACCCCAGCACTGAACGCAATATCCCAGTAAGAACCATTACAGTACAATCCCTCTTATCTGCAGTCCGGAAATGTATGGATGTTCCTGGGGGACTATATCCTGATGTAGACCTGACAGTACAAATATTACTGGGGGACTATATCCTGATGTAGACCTGACAGTACAGACATTACTGGGGGGCTATTACCTGATGTAGACCTGACAGTACAGATATTACTGGTGGGCTATTACCTGATGTAGACCTGACAGTACAGACATTACTGGTGGGCCATTACCTGATGTAGACCTGACAGTACAGATATTACTGGGGGGGACTATATCCTGATGTAGACCTGACAGTACAGATATTCCTGGGGGGCTATTACCTGATGTAGACCTGACAGTACAGACATTACTGGTGGGCCATTACCTGATGTAGACCTGACAGTACAGATATTACTGGTGCGCTATTACATGATGTAGATCTGACAGTACAGATATTACTGGGGACTATATCCTGATGTAGACCTGACAGTACAGATATTACTGGGGACTATATCCTGATGTAGACCTGACAGTACAGATATTACTGGGGGGACTATATCCTGATGTAGACCTGACAGTACAGATATTACTGGGGACTATATCCTGATGTAGACCTGACAGTACAGATATTACTGGGGACTATATCCTGATGTAGACCTGACAGTACAGATATTACTGGGGACTATATCCTGATGTAGACCTGACAGTACAGCTATTACTGGGGGGCTATTACCTGATGTAGACCTGACAGTACAGATATTACTGGGGACTATATCCTGATGTAGACCTGACAGTACAGATATTACTGGGGACTATATCCTGATGTAGACCTGACAGTACAGATATTACTGGGGACTATATCCTGATGTAGACCTGACAGTACAGATATTACTGGGGGGACTATATCCTGATGTAGACCTGACAGTACAAATATTACTAAGGGGACTATATCCTGATGTAGACCTGACAGTACAAATATTACTGGGGGGCTATTACCTGATGTAGACCTGACAGTACAGATATTACTGGGGGGCTATTACCTGATGTAGACCTGACAGTACAAATATTACTAGGGGGACTAAATCCTGATGTAGACCTGACAGTACAAATATTACTGGGGGGCTATTACCTGATGTAGACCTGACAGTACAGATATTACTGGGGACTATATCCTGATGTAGACCTGACAGTACAGATATTACTGGGGACTATATCCTGATGTAGACCTGACAGTACAGATATTACTGGGGACTATATCCTGATGTAGACCTGACAGTACAGATATTACTGGGGACTATTACCTGATGTAGACCTGACAGTACAAATATTACTGGGGGGACTATTACCTGATGTAGACCTGACAGTACAAATATTACTGGGGGGACTATTACCTGATGTAGACCTGACAGTACAAATATTACTGGGGGGGGCTATATCCTGATGTAGACCTGACAGTACAGATATTACTGGGGACTATATCCTGATGTAGACCTGACAGTACAAATATTACTGGGGGGCTATTACCTGATGTAGACCTGACAGTACAAATATTACTGGGGGGGGGCTATATCCTGATGTAGACCTGACAGTACAGCTATTACTGGGGGGCTATTACCTGATGTAGACCTGACAGTACAGATATTACTGGGGACTATATCCGGATGTAGACCTGACAGTACAGATATTCCTGGGGGGCTATTACCTGATGTAGACCTGACAGTACAGATATTACTGGGGGGCTATTACCTGATGTAGACCTGACAGTACGGATATTACTGGGGGGCTATTACCTGATGTAGAGCTGACAGTACAGATATTCCTGGGGGGCTATTACCTGATGTAGACCTGACAGTACAGATATTACTGGGGGGCTATTACCTGATATAGACCTGACAGTGCGGATATTACTGGGGGGCTATTACCTGATGTAGAGCTGACAGTACAGATATTCCTGGGGGGCTATTACCTGATGTAGACCTGACAGTACAGATATTCCTGGGGGGCTATAACCTGATATAGACCTGACAGTACAGATATTATTGGAGGGCTATTACCTGATGTAGAGCTGACAGTACAGATATTACTGGTGGGCTATTACCTGATGTAGACCTGACAGTACAGATATTCCTGGGGGGCTATTACCTGATGTAGACCTGACAGTACAGATATTATTGGGGGGCTATTACCTGATGTAGACCTGACAGTACAGATATTCCTGGGGGGCTATTACCTGATATAGACCTGACAGTACAGATATTACTGGGGGACTATATCCTGATGTAGACCTGACAGTAGATATTACTGGGGGGCTATTACCTGATGAAGACCTGACAGTACAGATATTCCTGGGGGGCTATTACCTGATATAGACCTGACAGTACGGATATTCCTGGGGGGCTATTACCTGATGAAGACCTGACAGTACAGATATTACTGGGGGACTATATCCTGATGTAGACCTGACAGTAGATATTACTGGGGGGCTATTACCTGATGAAGACCTGACAGTACAGATATTCCTGGGGGGCTATTACCTGATGTAGACCTGACAGTACAGATATTACTGGGGGACTATATCCTGATGTAGACCTGACAGTAGATATTACTGGGGGGCTATTACCTGATGTAGACCTAACAGTACAGGGGGGGGGGTATTACCTGGTGTAAACCTGACAGTACAGATATTACTGGGGGACTATATCCTAATGTAGACCTGACAGTACAGATATTACTGGGGGGGTATTACCTGACAGTACAGATATTCCTGGGGGGCTATTACCTGATGTAGACCTGACAGTACAGATATTCCTGGGGGAGGGGGGTATAACCTGATGTAGACCTGACAGTACGGATATTACTGGGGGGCTATTACCTGATGTAGACCTGACAGTACAGATATTACTGGGGGACTATATCCTGATGTAGACCTGACAGTAGATATTACTGGGGGGCTATTACCTGATGTAGACCTGACAGTACAGATATTCCTGGGGGGGGGGGGGTATTACCTGATGTAACCCTGACGGTACAGATATTACTGGGGGACTATATCCTGATGTAGACCTGACAGTACAGATATTACTGGGGGGTATTACCTGACAGTACGGATATTACTGGGGGGCTATTACCTGATGTAGACCTGACAGTACAGATATTACTGGGGGACTATATCCTGATGTAGACCTGATAGTACAGATATTACTGGGGGGTATTACCTGACAGTACAGATATTACTGGGGGGCTATTACCTGACAGTTCGGATATTCCTGGGGGATTACTGCCCCCCATTACTGTGTTAATCGGGGTGCAATGTTTAGACTTTTCCAGAGCTTTTCCCCCTGAAAGTAGAACCTGTTTTGAACCCTGAAGCAGAACCCTGCACAGTCAGGAGTGGGTTAATACCGCAGCAGAGGTGTAATAGAATAAAGCTGGCTCTTTCAGCCTCGTAACGCTGCCATCACATATACATACATTGTGCCCACTACTCACCACCCGGAGCGGCCATGTCCCCGACGTCTTTAGCCGCTTCCTCGGGAGCTGGAACTGGAGACTGTGGATCAGGTGACTGCGGCCCGTTACCTTAAACCTGCCCCCTGTCGCTGCACAGCCTGGTACCAGCTCACACTGCCAGCTGATGCCAGTCTCGTCGGATTATAGAGGTCTGCACCCCCTATCTACGGGCAGACAGTATAAGCTCCACCATAAATCTCCATAGGAAAGACGCACCAGATGTACAAGGCATCCGCCATTCCTGGAGGACGACTTCCCGATGATGAGACAACCACATACCCGCTGCGTTCCGAGTGTCACATATAAATAACACTGCCATGTCTGTACACGCGGCGTGTGACGGGCGCACCAATACATCAGCCCCAGGTCCGCCATCGTCACTGCTGGGAGGGAGGACCTCAGGGACAGACGAAATCCACTCAGATTCCTCTTAAAGGGGCTGTCCAGGATTTTGATATTGTAGCTTTAGGCAACATTAACACGGACGTATCCGTTTTTGTGGACCGCAAATTAAGGATCCACAAACCATGGATACGGGCCGTGTGCGTTCCGTATTTTGCAGATCAGAACATCCTTCTCTATGAAATATCCGCAGAGACGTACAAGGATAGGACATATTCTGTCTTTTTTCTGGACTTCTCCTCAGGACAGGTCATCAATATCAGATCAGTGGGGGCCGACACTTTGTGCCCCTGTCGATCAGCTTTCTGGAGTGCGTCCAGCACCAGACTTACCTGCTCCATGCCATGTGTAGCAGTCAGAGCTGGTTACTGCTGTGTACAAGGGGACCGCTCTGTCACCACATAATGGAGGGAGATGGTCACAGATACTTCCAGATAGGCGACCGATGGGGGTACCGGGTGTCAGCCCTCTGCCCATCTGGTAGAGAACAATCAATCAAATACTGGAAACCGCCTTTAAGGTTGTATACAGCCATAAACATGGATGATCGGAAACATGTACGTTTTATCAAGGGGAGGAAGGAGAAGGGCGCTGCCAGACTCCTCAGTCCTCATCAGGATCCCTCTGCCCCCCCTCCTGACCCCACAGTGCCCTCCAGTCACCTCTGTCCCCAATCCTGACCTCTCAGTGCCTTAATGATTCCTCTGTCCTCCTCAAGGCCCCTCAGTGCCCTCCTGACACCTCTGCCCCTCTCCTGACCCCACAGTGCCCTCCTGACACCTCTGTCCCCATCCTGACCCCACAGTGCCCTCCTGACACCTCTGCCCCTCTCCTGACCCCACAGTGCCCTCCTGACACCTCTGCCCCTCTCCTGACCCCACAGTGCCCTCCTGACACCTCTGCCCCTCTCCTGACCCCACAGTGCCCTCCTGACACCTCTGTCCCCATCCTGACCTCTCAGTGCCTTAAAGCGAACCTTTCACCTGCATTTCACTTAATAAACTATCAAAAGTACCTTATAGCTCATCCTCATTGTGTTATCATAGAGTCTTGTCCCGCTTTCCTGCCATGTATATGCATGAAAAAAATCGGCTTATAAAGTACTCGTCTCCAGTTACAGGATCGCGATAGACGGGATCGCGCTGCTACTGAGGCCGACCGCGCATGCGCCGCCTGTACAAGCGCGGTCCCGGCGACTGAGCCGGGTGTCAATTAGACTGCATAGAGGTGGGGTTAGGGCAGGGGAGTTACAGCCTGGAGTGAGGGAAGGGCTGCCCCCTTGACTTCTAGCGTGACTTGTGGAGCTGGAGACGAGGACTTTATAAGGAGATTTTTTCATGCATATACATGGCAGGAAAGCGGGACAAGACTGTGTGATAACACAATGAGGATGAGCTATAAGGGACTTTTGATAGTTTATTAAGTGAAATGCAGGTGAAAGGTTCGCTTTAATGATTCCTCTGTCCTCCTCAAGGCCCCTCAGTGCCCTCCAGTCCCATCTGCCCCACTCCAGACCCCTCAGTGCCCTCCTGACTGCTCTGCCGCCCTCCAGACTCCTCTGCCTGCCTCCAGTTCCCTCAGCGGCCTCCTGACTCCTCTGCCCCTCTCCAGTCCCATCAGTGCCCTCCTGACCCTTCTGCCCCCTCCAGGCCCCTCAGTGCCCTCCAGTCCCATCTGCCCCACTCCAGACCCCTCAGTGCCCTCCTGACTCCTCTGCCGCCCTCCAGTCCCCTCCTGACTCCTCTGCCCCCCTCCAGTTCCCTCAGTGGCCTCCTGACTCCTCTGCCCCCCTCCAGTCCCATCAGTGCCCTCCTGACTCCTCTGCCCCTCTCCAGTCCCATCAGTGCCCTCCTGACGCTTCTGCCCCCCTCTAGGCCCCTCAGTGCCCTCCTGTCCCCCTCCAGACTATGGCTGTGCCTATCGTTCAGCATGTAGCACAGATGCCCTCGTCTGTGGCTCCCTATCCCCTGATAAACCCCCACATCGTGCAGAATGGTCAAAGTCCAAGGAGCAGCCAGATATCTCAGCTGTTGTGAAACTGTCAGATTCAGCCTTGAGGCGCAGCGCATGATCAGGCACTTGCGTCTGGCCGCTGTGTTCATGGTGCTTCCAGGTCTCAGCTTCCTAATGACAATCAGTGGTGTGATCGTGCACCCAGCTCTGGGCTGAACAAGTCTCAGCCAATGAGAGGAACCACCTGATGACTGTCACCTACCTGCCCATAGATGTCCTGTCAGCGCCTGTCCTGGAAGAGCCCAGAAGCTCCTACAACTATGACAAAGCGGGCACCAGACCCGCATATAATCTAGACCAGAAGAGCATCCACAGCCTCCCCAAAGTTGTATCCCGCTGCCTCCCCGACTCAGTGACCCGCAGACTCATGTATGGCGGGGACAGGGGAGGGCGCCGGCTCATGTATGGCGGGGACAGGGGAGGGCACCGGCTCATGTATGGCGGGGACAGGGGAGGGCACAGGCTCATGTATGGCGGGGACAGGGGAGGGCACAGGCTCATGTATGGCGGGGACAGGGGAGGGCACAGGCTCCGCCGGCGGGGACAGGGGAGGGCGCCGGCTCATGTATGGCGGGGACAGGGGAGGGCACCAGCTCCTTCTGCGGGGACAGGAGAGGGCGCCGGCTCATGTATGGCGGGGACAGGGGAGGGCGCCGGCTCATGTATGGCGGGGACAGGGGAGGGCGCCGGCTCATGTATGGCGGGGACAGGGGAGGGCGCCGGCTCATGTATGGCGGGGACAGGGGAGGGCGCCGGCTCATGTATGGCGGGGACAGGGGAGGGCGCCGGCTCATGTATGGCGGGGACAGGGGAGGGCGCCGGCTCATGTATGGCGGGGACAGGGGAGGGCGCCGGCTCATGTATGGCGGGGACAGGGGAGGGCGCCGGCTCATGTATGGCGGGGACAGGGGAGGGCGCCGGCTCATGTATGGCGGGGACAGGGGAGGGCGCCGGCTCATGTATGGCGGGGACAGGGGAGGGCGCCGGCTCATGTATGGCTGGGACAGGGGAGGGCACAGGCTCCGCCGGCGGGGACAGGGGAGGGCACAGGCTCCGCCGGCGGGGACAGGGGAGGGCACCGGCTCATGTATGGCTGGGACAGGGGAGGGCACAGGCTCCGCCGGCGGGGACAGGGGAGGGCACAGGCTCATGTATGGCGGGGACAGGGGAGGGCGCCGGCTATGTATGGCTGGGACAGGGGAGGGCACAGGCTCCGCCGGCGGGGACAGGGGAGGGCACAGGCTCCGCCGGCGGGGACAGGGGAGGGCACAGGCTCCGCCGGCGGGGAACAGGGGAGGGCACAGGCTCCGACGGCGGGGACAGGGGAGGGCACAGGCTCCGCCGGCGGGGACAGGGGAGGGCACAGGCTCCGCCAGCGGGGACAGGGGAGGGCACCGGCTCATGTATGGCGGGGACAGGGGAGGGCACCGGCTCATGTATGGCTGGGACAGGGGAGGGCACAGGCTCCGCCGGCGGGGGACAGGGGAGGGCGCCGGCTCATGTTATGGCGGGGACAGGGGAGGGCGCCGGCTCATGTATGGCTTGGACAGGGGAGGGCACAGGCTCCGCCGGCGGGGACAGGGGAGGGCACAGGCTCCGCCGGCGGGGACAGGGGAGGGCACTGGCTCCGCCGGCGGGGACAGGGGAGGGCGCCGGCTCATGTATGGCGGGGACAGGGGAGGGCACAGGCTCCGCCGGCGGGGACAGGGGAGGCACAGGCTCCGCCGGCGGGGACAGGGGAGGGCACAGGCTCCGCCGGCGGGGACAGGGGAGGGCACAGGCTCCGCCGGCGGGGACAGGGGAGGGCACAGGCTCCGCCGGCGGGGAAGGGGAGGGCACAGGCTCCGCCGGCGGGGACAGGGGAGGGCACAGGCTCCGCCGGCGGGGACAGGGGAGGGCACAGGCTCCGCCGGCGGGGACATGGGAGGGCACAGGCTCCGCGACAGGGGAGGGCACAGGCTTCATGTATGGCGGGGACAGGGGAGGGCACAGGCTCCACCGGCGGGGACAGGGGAGGCGCCGGCTCATGTATGGCGGGGACAGGGGAGGCACAGGCTCCGCCGGCGGGGACAGGGGGAGGGCACAGGCTCCGCCGGCGGGGACAGGGGAGGGCACAGGCTCATGTATGGGCGGGGACAGGGGAGGGGCACAAGGCTCATGTATGGCGGGGACAGGGGAGGGCACAGGCTCATGTATGGCGGGGACAGGGGAGGGCACAGGCTCATGTATGGCGGGGACAGGGGAGGGCACAGGCTCATGTATGGCGGGGACAGGGGAGGGCACAGGCTCATGTATGGCGGGGGACAGGGGAGGGCACAGGCTCCGCCGGCGGGGACAGGGGAGGGCGCCGGCTCATGTATGGCGGGGACAGGGGAGGGCACAGGCTCATGTATGGCGGGTGACAGGGGAGGGCACAGGCTCATGTATGGCGGGGGACAGGGGAGGGCACAGGCTCATGTATGGCGGGGACAGGGGAGGGCACAGGCTCATGTATGGCGGGGACAGGGGAGGGCACAGGCTCATGTATGGCGGGGACAGGGGAGGGCACAGGCTCATGTATGGCGGGGACAGGGGAGGGCACAGGCTCATGTATGGCGGGGACAGGGGAGGGCACAGGCTCATGTATGGCGGGGACAGGGGAGGGCACCGGCTCCGCCGGCGGGGACAGGAGAGGTTTATAACACACAGGTAGCAGAGGACACAGACCCCAGGGCTGTACATTATTGAACACCCCCTTCAGACACTGCTCCGTATTCTGCTGATACGGACACTCCGTAATACAGGCGCCGCCGTGCACAGTACACCACTTATTAGTTATAATAACTCACTTGTGAATCCGTTTCCCTCTGCTCGTTCCTCCCCCTCCCCGGCCGGCGCCATCTTGCAATGACGTCATAGAACGGCTGACAGGTCAAACACGCCCTTCTCTCAGGCTACGGGGCGGTCACGTGACGACAGGTGAGAGGGGGGGGTCGCGGTGTGAGGGGGCGGGGAAGTACAGAAGCAACCAATCAGCGTTTAGCTTTCAGTTTACCACAGCGGGTGGGGAGTAATAGCTGGAATCTGGTTACAGGAGACCTGCGGTCACGTGCTGCACATCGCGCTGCGGTTATGTGGCGTTCAGTGCTGATTTCGCAGATCCGGTCACAGTCTGTGGGGCCGTTCATCAGCGGCTGTAGATCCGGTCACAGTCTGTGGGGATCCGGTCACGGTCTGTGGGGCTGTTCACACGGCGGCTGTAGATCCGGTCACGGTCTGTGGGGCTGTTCACACGGCGGCTGTAGATCCGGTCACAGTCTGTGGGGATCCGGTCACGGTCTGTGGGGCTGTTCACACGGCGGCTGTAGATCCGGTCACGGTCTGTGGGGGCTGTAGATCCGGTCACGGTCTGTGGGGGCTGTAGATCCGGTCACGGTCTGTGGGGGCTGTAGATCCGGTCACGGTCTGTGGGGGCTGTAGATCCGGTCACGGTCTGTGGGGGCTGTAGATCCGGTCACGGTCTGTGGGGGCTGTAGATCCGGTCACGGTCTGTGGGGGCTGTAGATCCGGTCACGGTCTGTGGGGGCTGTAGATCCGGTCACGGTCTGTGGGGGCTGTAGATCCGGTCACGGTCTGTGGGGGCTGTAGATCCGGTCACGGTCTGTGGGGGCTGTAGATCCGGTCACGGTCTGTGGGGGCTGTAGATCCGGTCACGGTCTGTGGGGCTGTTCACACGGCGGCTGTAGATCCGGTCACGGTCTGAGGGGGCTGTAGATCCGGTCACGGTCTGTGGGGCTGTAGATCCGGTCACGGTACACTTTTGTTTTTTGCCTTACACTTTTTGTAAAGGCAAAGTTGCTATTTTTGCCATTCTTACATATATTTTTTACAGTGCTCATGTGAAGGGGCGGACCATATATTTTTATAGAGGCGGTCATGACAGACGCGGCAATATATTTACTATTTTTTCCCATATCGTCACCATGACGGCCACAAGGAGATTGACCCATGACCTCTGTGGGGGCAGGAAACAGAGAAGAGGTTAAATTGCCCCCTCCCACCACCGCACCTCAGTGTTCCTGTCCCCACTGTGGCCAGGGTCAGAGAAGAGTCTCCCTGCGGCCGGCAGGGAGATGAAGATAGGAATTTGTTTCTTTTTTTTAATTATTTTTCTTCTTCTCCAGGGGCCTCCTGGTTACCTGAGGCTCGTCGGAGCTCCCCCAGTCCGCCGGCGGCCGCGTGCTCATGCTGGGCTGGGGGATATCGGGAGGTCTCGCTCCGGCTGGTCTGGAGCCTGCTCCCGGGCCGCAATCTTCCTCCTCCTCCCCTGTGGGACGGGCTGGTGGCGGCCGGCGTGTGTGCACGCCGACGTCGGTGACGTCACTTCCGGGTTCGGACGCAACCCGGAAGTAAAGCGCAGGAGCAGAGCAGTTTGAATAAAAGGCGGGAGCGGCCATAGGACGCTGATCTGAGGTCTGTGAGTACTGCAACTGCACTTTGCTTCACAAAATGTTAGGTCCTGAGGTACAAACTGTTATGGAGCTTCATGCTCCCTCTCTGCCTCCTGTAAGTATCCCTCTGGGGGTCCGCTTTTCTTATGGCACTGTATTTTTGCTAGGCTTATTTCTGATACCGCTATTCCATATCTGTTTCAGGCTAAAGAGGCGCAAAAAAAGTTTAAAAAATCTCCTCGCTGCATCTCTTGTGCTAGGAAACGGCCTGACGAATATGGAAAGAAGCTTTGTAAAGCATGTATTTCTGATGTGATCCAGCAGGAACAATCGTCCCTTATGGAGAATATCAGATCGGTGGTTCAGGAAGAAATCCGGGCCGCTAGAGTTGCTCCGTCTGATCCCCAGGACGAGCCTTCTCGCAAGCGTCCGCGTTCCAGGATTATTTCCTCCGGATCCGAGGATGCTGGCGATTAAAGCTTCTACTTCCACGCAGTGGGAGGATGATCCATCTCTCTCTGAAGGGGAAATATACGAAAATAATAGGAAATTTTATTTTTCCTCAGAGGAGATGAGTGACTTGCTAAAGGCAGTCAGAGCGACAATGGGGATTGAAGAGACCCCTAGGTCCTTATCCATTCAGGACGAAATGTTTGGGGGACTCAAGGTGAAAAAATCCAAGGTCTTCCCCATAAACGAACACATTAGACAAATGATTCTGGAGGAATGGTTGGAACCAGAAAAATGATTGGGGATTTCCAAAGAATTTAAAAATCGACTATTATTCGACCCCTCTCAGTCTAAGTTGTTTGACGGGACCCCTAAAGTAGACGTGCAGGTGGCGAAAGTTAGCAAAAAAACTGCCCTGCCGTTTGAGGATGCTGCCCAATTGAAAGATGCTATGGAGCGGAAGGCAGATGCCCTTTTAAGGAAAGCATGGGAGGCCTCCATGTTTAACATCAAGACCAACATTGCGGCAACATCTGTCGCCAGGTCTATGTACCTATGGTTAGGAGAACTTGAGAACCACCTAAGCAGTAAGACCTCCAGGGAAGAAATCTTGCAGTCCATCCCGCTACTTAAATCAGCTACGGGGTTCCTGGCAGATGCATCGGCTGAATCTATTAGATTCTGTGCTAAGGAGGCAGGGCTTTCCAATGCGGCTCGTCGGACTTTGTGGATGAAGTCCTGGTCGGGCGATAGAATCTCTAAACTAAAGTTAATATCTATCCCCTTTTCAGGAGAATACGTATTTGGGCCGGTCCTAGACGAGATACTTGAGAAAGCGGCCGACAAGAAAAAGGGATTCCCTGAGGAAAGGTCCTTTAGGAAGAACCAGTCCTTTCGGTCCTACGGCAGACAAAACAAGACTGTTAGAGGGAAAGGAAAGTCAGGCCGCTGGTCTTATCCCAAAGGGGGTAGAGGAAGAGGCTTCCTTCTCAAGCCCCAATCCAAGTCCGAGGACAAACAATGACGCCATTGTAGGGGGGAGACTGAAGGATTTCCTGGGTCCATGGTCACTAACATCAAGAAATCCTTGGGCCTTGGATATCATTCGGCAAGGTTACAGGATCGAGTTCACCTCTCTCCCCCCTACAAGATTCGTCGTCACAAAAATGCCTGAGGGAAGCAATGAGCCTACTCGGCCTCCTAACCTCCTGTATACCCTCTGTCGAGTGGGCACAGGCTCACTGCTGTGTGATACAGATCTGGCTATTGTCCCACTGGAACAAGAAGAAGGGTTCTCTGGACTCCAATCTCCCAATCCCAGGATTAGTAAAGAGGTCCCTCTCATGGTGGATGAAGGAGAAGAATCTGTCCCAGGGAGTCCCATGGATCAGATCACCGTCAATTACCATCTTCACGGACGCCAGCCAATCCATTTGGGGAGCAAAAATCGACAGAGCCTATTTCCAAGGAACGTGGAAGCGTCTGATATCTGCCCAGTCCTCAAATTTCAGGGAGCTGTATGCGGTAAGAGAAGCCCTTCTCGCCGCCAGTCAATTGATAAGAAATCAGCATGTGAAAGTCCTATCGGACAACGTGACCGTGGTCTCCTACTTAAAACACCAGGGGGGTACTCGATCAAGGAGACTCCAGAGTATCTCAGAGGAAATATTCTCCTTTGCAGAAAAAGAACTAAAGTCCATCTCAGCAATGCACCTGAAGGGATCCCAGAATCTAGAAGCGGACTTTTTGAGCAGACAAGTGGTAGATCATACAGAGTAGGCACTGAATCCAGAGGTCTTCAATATGCTAACCCAAAGATGGAGGCTTCCTACAATAGACCTGTTCGCATCAAGGAGAAATACGAAAGTACAAACATTCTGCTCCCTAAATGCCGGAGATCATCCCTGGAGAATAGACGCCTTCTCCCTAAAATGGTGCTGGGATCTAGGGTACGCATTCCCTCCATTGCCGCTCATCCCGAGGGTCATTCAGAAGATTCAGGAGGGGAGAACCACGGTAATATTGATCGCTCCGTTCTGGCCAAAGAGAAGTTGGTTCGCTCCTCTCTTGAAGCTAGCAATAGACGAACCAGTGAGACTCCCACTCAGAGGGGACATCCTATACCAGGGTCCTTTGCTACATCCTCATCCGGAGTTCCTGAAGCTCACGGCTTGGATCCTGAGGTCTCCCTCTTAAAGTCTCAGGGCCTGTCAGACCAGGTTATAGCCACCCTGAGATGTTCCAGGAAAAAAGTAACTTCTGCGATATACCTGAAGGTTTGGAAGAGATTCTGCTCATGGTCAGGCGAGGAGAATCCAAATTTTGTGGGGCCTAATATCCAGAAAATTCAGGAATTTCTACAAAGGGGCCTGGACATGGGCCTCTCTCCATCCACCTTAAAGGTTCAAATTTCGGCATTAAGCGCCTTCTTTGACTCCGACCTGGCAGACCATAGATGGATCAAACGATTCATTAGAGCTGCCCGTAGACTGAGACCCACGCTTAGGTCCCGCAGCCCAACCTGGGACTTAAATTTAGTTCTCAACAATCTTATGTGTTCCCCATTTGAGCCATTGGAGGATTGTTCAATTAAGTTGCTTTCATTCAAAACTGCCTTTCTTATAGCAATTACCTCTGCCAAGAGACTAGGAGAGATTCAAGCTCTCTCCATTAGGGAACCATACCTTACCATCACTGAGGATAAGATTGTGCTTAAACTAGACCCAGGTTTCCTGCCAAAGGTGGCCTCAGACCGCAACAGAGGCCAGGAGATCCTACTTCCATCCTTTTTCAACAATCCCAAGGATCAGGAGGAAGAGAAATTTCATTTCCTTGATGTTAGGCGGACAGTCATTAGATACTTGGAAGCCACTAGGGACTTCAGGAAGTCTGACAGTCTGCTTGTCCAATTTGCTGGAAGGAATAAGGGATCCAGGGTCTCAAAATCCTCCATTGCAAGATGGATTAAAGACACTATTACCATATGTTATAAGAATCAGAATCTGGATCCTCCTTCCAATATTAGAGCTCACTCTACCAGAGCTGTATCCACTACCTTTGCTGAAAGAGCAGGGGCCTCCCTGGATGATATATGCAGGGCCGCCTCCTGGTCTAGTATTCACACATTTGTGAAACATTACCGTTTGGACTTGTCTGGAACCTCTGGCCTCTCCTTTGGTCAGAAGGTTCTCCAAGCGGTTGCCCCCACCCATAAAAAATAATTTTATAACTCTCCTTGTGGCCGTCATGGTGATAATATGGGAAAACCGGAATTAGACTTACCGGTAATTCAGTTTCCATGAAATCACCATGACGGCCCATATATTCCCTCCCTTTCTTTTGTTCAAGGTTCTTTTTCACCGGTATTTTTCTGGTATGGTGTAATACTGGGAAATACTAGGACACTTCTGGCACTTGATATCTTTGGAACACAGAGGTGCGGTGGTGGGAGGGGGCAATTTAACCTCTTCTCTGTTTCCTGCCCCCACAGAGGTCATGGGTCAATCTCCTTGTGGCCGTCATGGTGAGTTCATGGAAACTGAATTACCGGTAAGTCTAATTCCGGTTTTTCTATTGTATATGGCTTGATGAGGGGAAAGGAATTTTTGTATTAAAAAAATAGCTTTTTTTTTTAACTTTTTAGTTTTGTCCTCCCACTTTTGGGGATCTGTATTTTACTGCATTGGCTGTCCTTTAGTTCAGGGCCATCCCAGCCATCGAGTCTCCGTCACCGCAGTACGGGGATTCGATCGGGACAGGAAGGGAGCCCCCTCCCTCCACAAACTCTGTGTATGCTGTGTTCAGTTTTGACTGCGGCATGTGAAGAGTTAATGCTCCAGCATCGGTGTACTCGCTAGTGTCGGTATAGACGGACCCCTGCACCCCCCAATCAGAGCCTACGTGTACAGAGAATGTTGGGAAGGGGTTAATGTCGGAATGTGAAGAATACCTATCATTCCATTGTTTCAGCGATCCTTCTGTCCTCTTTCTGGAAATTTCAGATTTATTAAATGCCAGTATTCACCAGAAAGTAATGTTTTTGGAACCTTAGTTCTGTCTTTCGCTGTTACTCTGTTATTCCTATTTGAAATGTGAGGATAAATAGACAACAGGAACTCTTGACAAGCTATCAATGTACAGTCATGGCCAAAAGTTTTGAGAATTACATAAATACTGGAATTTGGAAAAGTTGCTGCTTAAAGGGAACCTGTCACCGGGATTTTGTGTATAGAGCTGAGGACATGGGTTGCTAGATGGCCGCTAGCACATCCGCAATACCCAGTCCCCATAGCTCTGTGTGCTTTTATTGTGGAAAAAAAACGATTTCATACATATGCAAATTAACCTGAGATGAGTCCTGTCCCTGACTCATCTCATATACAGGACTCATCTCAGGTTAATTTGCATATGTATCAAATCGTTTTTTTTCCCACAATAAAAGCACATCGAGCACAAAAGCACATTTTCAATTATACAGCAGACATACTCGAACCTCTCCACACTGACCTGCCCGTGACACCAGAGATAAAAAAGGGGTGTGCTCTCAGCACTGCAGTGCCACTCCGCTTCTTTTTCTTTGCAAACAGAAAAGCACATCGAGCTATGGGGACTGGGTATTGTGGATATGCTAGCGGCGATCTAGCAACCCATGTCCTCAGCTCTATACCCAAAATCCCGGTGACAGGTTCCCTTTAAGTTTTTATAATAGCATTTTGCATATACTCCAGACTGTTATGAAGAGGGATCAGATGAATTGCATAGTCCTTCTTTGCCATTAAAATTAACTTAATACAAAAAAAAACTTTCCACTGCATTTCATTGCTGTCATTAAAGGACCTGCTGAGATCATTTCAGTAATCGTCTTGTTAACTCAGGTGAGAATGTTGACGAGCACAAGGCTGGAGATCATTATGTCAGGCTGATTGGGTTAAAATGGCAGACTTGACCTGTTAAAAGGAGGGTGATGCTTGAAATCATTGTTCTTCCATTGTTAACCATGGTGACCTGCAAAGAAACGCGTGCAGCCATCATTGCGTTGCATAAAAAGGGCTTCACTGGCAAGGATTTTGTGGCTACTAAGATTGCACCTCAATCAACAATTTATAGGATCATCAAGAACTTCAAGGAAAGAGGTTCAATTCTTGTTAAGAAGGCTTCAGGGCGTCCAAGAAAGTCCAGCAAGCGCCAGGATCGTCTCCTAAAGAGGATTCAGCTGTGGGATCGGAGTGCCACCAGTGCAGCGCTTGCTCAGGAATGGCAGCAGGCAGGTGTGAGCGCATCTGCACGCACAGTGAGGCCAAGACTTTTGGAAGATGGCCTGGTGTCAAGAAGGGCAGCAAAGAAGCCACTTCAATCCCCAAAAAAAACATCAGGGACAGATTGATCTTCTGCAGACAATATGGTGACTGGACTGCTGAGGACTGGGGCAAAGTCATATTCTCCGATGAAGCCTCTTTCCGATTGTTTGGGGCATCAGGAAAAAGGCTTGTCCGGAGAAGAAAAGGTGAGCGCTACCATCAGTCCTGTGTCATGCCAACAGTAACGCATCCTGAGACCATTCATGTGTGGGGTTGCTTCTCATCCAAGGGAGTGGACTCACTCTCAATTTTGCCCCAAAACACAGCCATGAATAAAGAATGGCACCAAAACACCCTCCAACAGCAACTTCTTCCAACAATCCAACAACAGTTTGGTGAAGAACAATGCATTTTCCAGCACGATGGAGCACCGCGCCATAAGGCAAAAGTGATAACTAAGTGGCTCGGGGACCAAAACTTTGACATTTTGGATCCATGGCCTGGAAACTCCCCAGATCTTAATCCCATTAAGAACTTGTGGTCAATCCTCAAGAGGCGGGTGGACAAACAAAAACCCACTAATTCTGACAAACTCCAAGAAGTCATTATTAAAGAATGGGTTGCTATCAGTCAGGAATTGGCCCAGAAGTTGATTGAGAGCATGCCCAGTCGGATTGCAGAGGTCCTGAAAAAGAAGGGCCAACACTGCAAATACTGACTCTGCATAAATGTCATGTAATTGTCGATAAAAGCCTTTGAAACGTATGAAGTGCGAGTAATTATATTTCACTACAGCACAGAAACAACTGAAACTAAGATCTAAAAGCAGTTTTGCGGCAAACTTTGTGAAAACTAATATTTGTGTCATTCTCAAAACTTTTGGCCACGACTGTATTACTACATTTTCTGTAGAAATAATAGGAATGGCACAACACAGAATCTTACAAAAAACATGTTCTAGAATTGTTGTGGGGACATAGCTTTATTTTGCAGGTCTTTATATGGGTAGCGGTATGTGCAGGTTGTTATGGGGGTAGCAGGTCATTAAAGTTATGCAGGTACTGGTATGTGCAGTTTTTGGGGGACAGTTTCTATTTTGTGACTTTTATAGAAGCATAAGTGTTGTTTTTCGGGGTCCTGGGGTGAATGTTCCTCCCATTGCTGTGGGGCACAGAGCTCTGTGGTCTGCAGGAGTCACGTGGCAATCCCTGGATGATGATAATATTTACTTCTATGTCCATCAGCAGCATTGGACGGCATGCTGAGACTTGTAGTTTGCCTGTGCCGGGCATACACGGTGTATGATGGGTCAGAGGGTGAGTCCTGTGCTTCCTGCTCCGCAACTTCACACATTCCCTTCCACGTCGTCAGCACGTTCCTTGTTATAATGATATAAGTGGCATCTGTAATACAAGAAGACCTGACTCATCGCCCCACCTGTCATTAGGGTGCCTTACAAGAAGTCTGCATCGTAGCAAGGGTTAACCCCTTTGTGACTGGGCAATTTTCCATTTCTTTGATTTTTCACTCCAAGCCTTCCCAAAGCCGTAACTTTATTTTTCAATAAACATATCCGTATGAGAGCTTGTTTTTTGCGGGAGAAGTTGTACTTTCTAATGGCACCATTTATGGTTGCATATAATGTAATGGGAAGCAGGAAAAAAATTCCAAATGAGGTGGAATTATATTAAAAAAAAAAAAGCATAGTTTAATGGGTTTTGTTTTTACAGCGTTCCCTATGAGATAAAACTGACCTGTTCTCCTCATTCTCCGGGTCAGTACGATTACAGTGATACCACATTTATATAGTTTTATGGGTTTTGTTTTTAGAACGTTCCCTATGAGATAAAACTGACCTGTTCTCTTCATTCTCCGGGTCAGTACGATTACAGTGATACCACATTTATATATGTAGTATTATGGGTTTAAAAAAAAAAAGTTTTTTTTTTTTTTTTTTTTGCGGCGCCGTAGTCTGACCACTATAGCGTTTTTGTAGTTATGTCTACCTATCATTTTGGGGTGTGTATGACTTTTTGATCAATTTATTGTGGAATGTTAAGTGACCAAAAAACATCAAATTGGTGTATGGGATACATAGTTTTATATTTTAATAGCACTGGCACCTTTACCCACAGTGATACCCATGATGTGTATTATGTACTTTACATTTTGGGGAAAGGGGAGTAATTTGAAATGTTATATTTAATAGTTCCTCTATGGAACTTGAACAAGCAATCATCAGATTGATTCTCTCTGACTCCAGTGCAATCGTCGGATTGCTCCTCTCTGACTCCAGTGCAATCGTCGGATTGCTCCTCTCTGACTCCAGTGCAATCGTCGGATTGCTCTTCTCTGACTCCAGTGCAATCGTCGGATTGCTCCTCTCTGACTCCAGTGCAATCGTCGGATTGCTCCTCTCTGACTCCAGTGCAATCGTCGGATTGCTCCTCTCTGACTCCAGTGCAATCGTCGGATTGATTCTCTCTGACTCCAGTGCAATCGTCGGATTGATTCTCTCATAGACTGCAGCCTCAGATCATTCAGGAGGACCTCGAGTGCTGCACACACCACACCTCTCCCCAGATCCTCGCTGGGGGGGCGGTGAATGGCCAAGAGTGTGCACTCCCAGTTTTTATCCTCATAAATCCCATAGATGGGGTCCAACTGCTGGGGCCCTCTCTGTGTAATTGCGGATTTGATGCAGTTTTGACGCAGATCTTACCCTTCCATTGAATAGGGTGAAATCAGCAGCTAAAATCCTAAACATAATTGATGCGCTATTTAATTTGAAATCCGCTTAGCATATTGATTTCTGCACGAAAAAAATCCACAAAGTGTACAGGAGATAAGTACTTTGCTGGTACTGTAATAGGTTGGCCTTAGACTGCCACCAGCCAACATCTGAGTCTCCTGATTCCCCCATAAGAGCTAGTGCACACAAACAGATTTTTTGTGCATTCCGTTTTTTGTCCATATGTCCGCATGGCCGTTCTGCAAATAAATAAATAAAAAATCTTATTGTTTGCTTTCCGGACAAGGATAGGACTGTTCTATTATGGCCCGGACGTTTCATTCCAGAAAATGCGAAATGAACACTGCCAGTATCCGTGTTTTGCGGATCCGCAATTTGGTTGTGTGCATTAGCCCTAAATATCTACACTCTACACAGCCGAATGTGGATATGCAGTGAATGGGAGTAAGCAGCGGCTTATCTAGGGTTCATAGCTTCGAGAGCTCTGTATTGAAACGGCCTGTATACGCTCTTCAATCTCTACCGCCTGCACTATTAATTGTGGCACGGACTGTACATAGACTGCATTGATACAGCTCTGCAATGTGGCCAGGCTCCCACTGTAATTCCCTAGATGCTGCAGTTACATAGAGGCTCCATGCCACCATCGGCCTCCTGCAGACACAATCACAGGACACCAATGTGTTTCCATGACAGCCGGGGGTTTAAGTGTGCCATTACAGTATGACTAGTACGCTGTGCCACAGCTTAAAAACGGATGACATCCGTATGCCGAATGTGGATACATAAAGGGAATCAGCAAGGTAAAAGAGGAGAGAATATTTACAAGAAGAAAAACTGCTACAAGAGGACATAGTGTTACATTAGAGGGCAGAGGTTTAACAGTAATATCAGGAAGTATTACTTTACTGAGAGAGTAGTGGATGCAGGGAATAGCCTTCCTGCAGAAGTGGCAGCTGCAAATACAGTGGAGGAGTTTAAGCATGCATGAGATAGGCATAAGGCTATCCTTCATATAAGATAGGGCCGGGGCTATCCATAGTATTCAGTATATTGGGCAGACTAGATGGGCCACATGGTTCTTATCTGCTGACACATTCTGTTTCTATGCCATCCGTTTTTTTTTGCGGATCCGTAGTAGCAATGCCTAAAACGGACAAGAATAGGACATGTATTTTTTTTGCGGGGCTACAGAACGGACAAACTGATGCGGACAGCACATTGAAATGAATGGGTCCGCGTCCTATGTAGCCTTGGGGACAGTCCCTCACTGGTACACTGATAGGCTATAATTCAGTTTAATACAAGGAATACCAGTGCAGAGAGTAAAAAAATAATTAACCCCTTCAGGACCCTGCAATATTGAGTTTTTGTTTTTCACTCCCTGACTTCCCGGAACCATAATTTTTTTATTTTTTTTTTCACATAACCATAGGGCTTGTTTTTTTGTTGTTTGCTTTTTGTCTTTTTTTGCAGGATAAGTTGTAGTTTCTAATGCCATCATTTAATGTTGCATACAATGTAGTGGGAATCCGTTTTCTGGATCTTATTTTTCCGGTGTTTGTGCGGCTTCTGGACTGCCGCAGCTCTGCTCCAGTCTATCCCGAGCAGCGATTAGACCTGTCACAGGATTGTTAATGTGGACAGATCTGAGTCTCTTGACACGTCCTGTAGACTGCTGCCTGGCCGATCTGACTTGCAGGTCACGTCTTTCAGCAGCTGTAATGTCAGGATCATCAATTGCAGTCCCGAAAGCAGATTTCCAGCCTCTCGTTTTCGGGCTGATCATCAAACCTGAGCCCGGTTTTGGTAAGGTCACGGCGGACCTTGCAGAACCTGACCTGTCTAACTTCAGACAGGAAGTGGGCTGAGTAGTGCTGATCATATTGTTTGTGGTAGGGCTCATGCACACAAACGTACTTTCTTTCTGTGTCTGTTCTGGGGGGTTTTGTGGACCGTATGCGGAACCAGTCATTTTAATGGGTCCACAAAAAACACGGAAGTTACTCCATGTGCATTCTGTATGTCCGGATTTCCGTTCCGCAAAAAAATAGAACATGTCCTATTATTGTCCGCATCATGGACAAGGATAGTACTGTTCTATTAGGGGCCAGCTGTTACGTTCCGCAAAATACGGAATGCTCACGGACGTGATCCGTATTTTTTGCGGACCGCAAAATTACATAAGGTCGTGTGCATGAGCCCTAAGAGACATAGGAACATATGGAGCTGTGTAGGCATTCAGTCCGAGAGCTGGTTTAGACTCCATAGGTCTAGTTACACATGAAGTTGGACCTTTATGGTTTTCAAAGGCTGGTATATTGGTTTGGACCCGAGTACCTTTGTATTGAGGTTGCAGAGGTGTAGGGTCTTGGTGCACTGTGAAGGAGGTACAGGACGCAGCAGGGGGACAGTATTGTACTGACCTTGAATGCAGGGTTCTGCGCCTTGTTTTCTGGAGGAACATCTGATCTGTCAGGAACGTTTTCAGCAAACAGAGGTTGACTATTTTGGCTTAGCACATAGTCTCTTGTGCACTTAAAGGGAACCTGTCACTGGGATTTTGTCTATAGAGCTGAGGACATGGGTTGCTAGATGGCCACTAGCACATCCGCAATACCCAGTACCCATAGCTCTGTGTGCTTTTGTTGTGTAAAAAAAAAACGATTTGATACATATGCAAATTAACCTGAGATGAGTCCTGTCCCTGACTCTTCTCACACACAGGACACATCTCAGGTTAATTTGCATATGTATCAAATCGTTTTTTGACACAATAAAAGCACACAGAGCTATGGGGACTGGGTATTGCGGATGTGCTAGCGGCCATCTAGCAGCCCATGTCCTCAGCTCTATGCACAAAATCCCGGTGACAGGTTCCCTTTAATAGGCTCTTCTACAGTCACTCCCTTTGTGCTGGAACTGTCTCTCACTTCCACTAGTAGCTTGTTCTAGAACAAGCATGGCCAACCTGAGGCTCTCCAGCTGTTGTAAAACTACAACTCCCACCATGCCCTGCTGTAGGCTGATAACTGTAGACAGTCTAAGAATGCTGGGAGTTGTAGTTTTGCAACAGCTGGAGAGCCTCAGGTTGGCCATCCCTGTTCTAGAACTCTTAAAGGAGTATTCCCATCTCAAACAATGGGGGCACATCGCTAGGCGCTGGGGCAGACCGTGTGTGGTGCACTCCCATTCACTTCTATGGGAGCAGCGCCAGCCACAGCTCTCCCCGCTCTGTTCTCGTTATAGGTGTGGGACTCGCACCTATCAGACAATTAGGGAATATCCTAGCGATATGCCCCCATTGTCCGTGATGAGAACACCCCTTTAACCTTGTCATGGCTGTAGCATGTTCACATTGTTTCTGCAGATCTTCCATCTCGGCTCTTTCGGATGCTTCTGCTGCTTCCTTCTCTGCTCTTTAGGATGCTTCTACAGCGTCCATCTCTGCTCTTTAGGATGCTTCCATCTCTGCTCTTTAGGATGCTTCCTTCTCTGCTCTTTAGGATGCTTCCTTCTCTGCTCTTTAGGATGCTTCCTTCTCTGCTCTTTAGGATGCTTCTGCTGCTTCCTTCTCGGCTCTTTAGAAAACTTCTGCTGCTACCTTCTCTGCTCTTTAGGATGCTTCTGCTGCTACCTTCTCGGCTCTTTAGGATGCTTCTGCTGCTTCCATCTCTGCTCTTTAGGATGCTTCTGCTGCTTCCATCTCTGCTCTTTAGGATGCTTCTGCTGCTTCCTTCTCGGCTCTTTAGGATGCTTCTGCTGCTTCCTTCTCGGCTCTTTAGGATGCTTCTGCTGCTTCCCTCTCTGCTCTTTAGGATGCTTCTGCTGCTTCCATCTCTGCTCTTTAGGATGCTTCTGATGCTGCCATCTCTGCTCTTTAGGATGCTTCTGCTGCTTCCATCTCTGCTCTTTAGGATGCTTCTGCTGCTTCCATCTTTGCTCTTTAGGATGCTTCTGCTGCTTCCTTCTCGGCTCTTTAGGATGCTTCTGCTGCTTCCATCTCTGCTCTTTAGGATGCTTCTGCTGCTTCCATCTCTGCTCTTTAGGATGCTTCTGCTGCTTCCATCTCTGCTCTTTAGGATGCTTCTGCTGCTTCCCTCTCTGCTCTTTCGGATGCTTCTGCTGCTTCCTTCTCGGCTCTTTAGGATGCTTCTGCTGCTTCCCTCTCTGCTCTTTAGGATGCTTCTGCTGCTTCCTTCTCTGCTCTTTAGGATGCTTCTGCTGCTTCCTTCTCTGCTCTTTAGGATGCTTCTGCTGCTTCCTTCTCAGCTCTTTAGGATGCTTCTGCTGCTTCCCTCTCTGCTCTTTAGAAAACTTCTGCTGCCTCCTTCTCGGCTCTTTAGGATGCTTCTGCTGCTTCCCTCTCTGCTCTTTAGGATGCTTCTGCTGCTACCTTCTCGGCTCTTTAGGATGCTTCTGCTGCTTCCATCTCTGCTCTTTAGGATGCTTCTGCTGCTTCCATCTCTGCTCTTTAGGATGCTTCTGCTGCTTCCTTCTCGGCTCTTTAGGATGCTTCTGCTGCTTCCTTCTCGGCTCTTTAGGATGCTTCTGCTGCTTCCCTCTCTGCTCTTTAGGATGCTTCTGCTGCTTCCTTCTCTGCTCTTTAGGATGCTTCTGCTGCTTCCTTCTCGGCTCTTTAGGATGCTTCTGCTGCTTCCTTCTCGGCTCTTTAGGATGCTTCTGATGCTGCCATCTCGGCTCTTTAGGATGCTTCTGATGCTTCCTTCTCGGCACTTTAGGATGCTTCTGCTGCTTCCATCTCTGCTCTTTAGGATGCTTCTGCTGCTTCCATCTCTGCTCTTTAGGATGCTTCTGATGCTGCCATCTCAGCTCTTTAGGATGCTTCTGCTGCTTCCATCTCTGCTCTTTAGGATGCTTCTGCTGCTTCCATCTCTGCTCTTTAGGATGCTTCTGCTGCTTCCTTCTCGGCTCTTTAGGATGCTTCTGCTGCTTCCATCTCTGCTCTTTAGGATGCTTCTGCTGCTTCCATCTCTGCTCTTTAGGATGCTTCTGCTGCTTCCCTCTCTGCTCTTTAGGATGCTTCTGCTGCTTCCTTCTCTGCTCTTTAGGATGCTTCTGCTGCTTCCTTCTCTGCTCTTTAGGATGCTTCTGCTGCTTCCTTCTCGGCTCTTTAGGATGCTTCTGCTGCTTCCCTCTCTGCTCTTTAGAAAACTTCTGCTGCCTCCTTCTCGGCTCTTTAGGATGCTTCTGCTGCTTCCCTCTCTGCTCTTTCGGATGCTTCTGCTGCTTCCTTCTCTGCTCTTTAGGATGCTTCTGCTGCTTCCTTCTCGGCTCTTTAGGATGCTTCTGCTGCTTCCTTCTCGGCTCTTTAGGATGCTTCTGCTGCTTCCTTCTCTGCTCTTTAGGATGCTTCTGCTGCTTCCTTCTCTGCTCTTTAGGATGCTTCTGCTGCTTCCTTCTCTGCTCTTTAGGATGCTTCTGCTGCTTCCTTCTCTGCTCTTTAGGATGCTTCTGCTGCTTCCCTCTCTGCTCTTTAGAAAACTTCTGCTGCCTCCTTCTCGGCTCTTTAGGATGCTTCTGCTGCTTCCCTCTCTGCTCTTTAGGATGCTTCTGCTGCTTCCCTCTCTGCTCTTTAGGATGCTTCTGCTGCTTCCTTCTCGGCTCTTTAGGATGCTTCTGCTGCTTCCATCTCTGCTCTTTCGGATGCTTCTGCTGCTTCCATCTCTGCTCTTTAGGATGCTTCTGCTGCTTCCTTCTCGGCTCTTTAGGATGCTTCTGCTTCTCTCTTTTTCGGCTCTTTAGGATGCTTCTGCTGCTTCCTTCTCTGCTCTTTAGGATGCTTCTGCTGCTTCCTTCTCTGCTCTTTCGGATGCTTCTGCTGCTTCCATCTCTGCTCTTTAGGATGCTTCTGCTGCTTCCATCTCGGCTCTTTAGGATGCTTCTGCTGCTTCCATCTCGGCTCTTTAGGATGCTTCTGCTGCTTCTTTCTCTGCTCTTTAGGATGCTTCTGCTGCTTCCATCTCTGCTCTTTAGGATGCTTCTGCTGCTTCCTTCTCGGCTCTTTAGGATGCTTCTGCTGCTTCCTTCTCGGCTCTTTCGGATGCTTCTGCTGCTTCCATCTCTGCTCTTTAGGATGCTTCTGCTGCTTCCATCTCTGCTCTTTAGGATGTTTCTGCTGCTTCCATCTTGGCTCTTTAGGATGCTTCTGCTGCTTCCTTCTCTGCTCTTTAGGATGCTTCTGCTGCTTCCATCTCGGCTCTTTAAGATGCTTCTGCTGCTTCCATCTCTGCTCTTTAGGATGCTTCTGGTGCTTCCATCTCGGCTCTTTTGGCTTCTATAGTGCCATTTTTGGATGCCGCTGCGCAAATTCAGCCTGTATCCTGGTAGTCTCAGCCTCCTCATGTGCTCCTATAAGCTGGTCATTGAGCTTAGAATATCTTGAAGATCGTGACTGAGATGATCTTTTTGGAATGCCTGGTAGATTTGGAAATGCGAGATGACGTTTCCTGCAATCCTTGATGCTATTTTGGACTTGGTTTCACATACTAGGCTTTTATGTTCAGGGTTAAGACATTGGAAGCTAAGCTATACTGCTAGAGAATCTTGGTCTTTCTAACAGATTAACGTATTCAGCGCTCCCAATTGAAAACGGCTCATTCATTGTGGAAAGTTGCACGAGGCCTCCTTCTGGTGGTGATTCATCAGGCTGAGAGATGGTGGAGATATGACTAAGTGTTTTTTGCCATAAACCAGAGACTTTGGAAGAAAGTTCAGGTTTCCTGCTCTCAAGCTAAACAAAAATCTCAGAAAAGGGATAAAAAAAACAGATGAAAACATCCTGCTCGATATGATTAATAAATATGCGGATGTCTTTGGCTACATTTATGAAAAAAATCACAGAAATAAAATAATAATGCACTAACGCAATAGATGCAAGCATTATATATAGACTAATCCTTTATGCTGATATAATAAAATCTGAGAATCTCGGCCAATATATTTTGATCAAAACACATCTGTGCCAAGATGTTCTCAGTCAGGCAGGTTCTACTCTCAACCTACCTATGCCATTGGCATCTGTTACGGATATCTTACACCAGCTGAGTAAATCCGTACAGCGTCTCCCGAAATCCAAGAAAATCCGAAGGCGTTGTGTATAGCTTCTAACAACCCCAAAAAAAGGAGCCAAGACTTCAGAAAGGGGTTTAAACGATCACTATTATTGATGGCCAAAGCTCAGCCTTTTATCAAGTCCTCCAGCAAGGGTTGATCCCACGGGGACCTTGTGGAGGACAGGCACACGAAATACAGTGACCAATCAATATACAGTAATTTTTAATACAGACATAGTTCATAGTTCCATGCGGTCGACGACCAAGCCCATTGTGTTTGCTAAATGTATCACAGGCTATATCCATTGTGTTTGTTAATTGCGTCACAGGCAGAGGGGGTAGTTTGTGTACATTTAAAGGGCGAAATAGGGTTAACTACACAAACAGCAGACGAAATACAGAAGGCTGGGCATTGTTAAAATGGGTTTTGTCACAACATCTATGTGCAGGAGAGCAGACCCTGCACATATAGTGGCTGCTCCTAGTTACCTCTGTGTGCATCCAGCAACCGATGAGGGGAGCCCACACAGCTATATGTACCACCTAATCATGAGGGTCCGCACAGCTATATGTACCACCTAATCATGGGGGTCCGCACCGCTATATGTACCACCTAATCATGGGGCCCGCACAGCTATATGTACCACCTAATCATGGGGGTCCGCACAGCTATATGTACCACCTAATCATGGGCGCCCACACAGCTATATGTACCACCTAATCATGGGGGTCCGCACAGCTATATGTACCACCTAATTATGTGTGCCCACACAGCTATATGTACCACCTAATCCTGGGGGTCCGCACAGCTATATGTACCACCTAATCATGAGCGCCCGCACAGCTATATGTACCACCTAATCATGAGTGCCTGCACAGCTATATGAACCATCTAATCATGCGTGCCTACACAGCTATATGTACTAACTAATCATGCGTGCCCGCACAGCTATATGTACCACCTAATCATGCGTGCCCGCACAGCTATATGTACCACCTAATCATGCGTGCCCGCACAGCTATATGTACCACCTAATCATGGGGGTCTGCACAGCTATATGTACCGCCTAATCATGGGGGCCCGCACAGCTATATGTACCACCCAATCATGAGCGCCCGCACAGCTATATGTACCACCTAATCATGGGCGCCTGCACAGCTATATGTACCACCCAATCATGAGCGCCTGCACAGCTATATGTACCACCTAATCATGAGTGCCTGCACAGCTATATGAACCATCTAATCATGCGTGCCTACACAGCTATATGTACTAACTAATCATGCGTGCCCGCACAGCTATATGTACCACCTAATCATGCGTGCCCGCACAGCTATATGTACCACCTAATCATGGGGGTCTGCACAGCTATATGTACCGCCTAATCATGGGGGCCCGCACAGCTATATGTACCACCCAATCATGAGCGCCCGCACAGCTATATGTACCACCTAATCATGGGCGCCTGCACAGCTATATGTACCACCCAATCATGAGCGCCCGCACAGCTATATGTACCACCTAATCATGGGCGCCTGCACAGCTATATGTACTACCTAATCATGGGAGCCCGCGCAGCTAGACAAGAAGACCCTCAAGCGCATCATCAGAATGGCTGGAAGACTCCCTGGTCCTCAGTTACCATCACTGGGTGACATCTTCACTGCTCGCTGCAGCAACAGGGTAAAGATTATCTGCGGGGATCCAACTCACCCCGGCCACAGCCTTTTCACTCCCCTACCCTCTGGTAGGTGTCTTAGAGCCCTACATGCCCGCACCACTAGGCTGAAGAACAGCGTCTACCCCAAAGCTATCAGTCTCCTAAATGCTCAGAGACTATTGCCCCTTCCTAGGATAGAAACCACCAAAGACTGTAAGTGACTGCTCCATCCGTGACCCCATGATGACCTCTTGTCTGCAGTGGTGTCTGAATCAGTTTGTATATATATATTCATAAGTACTTCCTACTTTGCTATATATATTGTAAACTGTGAACAGTAATGCTTTTTAGTGCAATGTGTTTCTTTTTTTCTATTATAATACTTTAATTTAAATGTCAGTTCTTGTTCCTCTGTCCATGGCATCTAGGATTGCTCCAAACAACATTTCATTGTATTTATTGTATTGTACAGTGACAATAAAGGCATCTTATCTTATCTAGCTATATGTACCACCTAATCATGGGGGTCCGCACAGCTATATGTACCACCTAATCATGCGTGCCCACACAGCTATATGTACCACCTAATCATGGGCGCCCGCACAGCTATATGTACCAACTAATCATGGGGGTCCGCACAGCTATATGTACCACCTAATCATGGGGGTCCGCACAGCTATATGTACCACCTAATCATGGGCGCCCGCACAGCTATATGTACCACCTAATCATGGGGGTCCGCACAGCTATATGTACCACCTAATCATGGGGGTCCGCACAGCTATATATACCACCTAATCATGGGCGCCCGCACAGCTATATGTACCACCTAATCATGGGCGCCCGCACAGCTATATGCACCACCTAATCATGGGGGTCCGCACAGCTATATGTACCACCTAATCATGGGGGTCCACACAGCTATATGTACCACCTAATCATGGGAGCCCGCACAGCTATATGCACCACCTAATCATGGGGGTCCGCACAGCTATATGTACCACCTAATCATGGGGGTCCGCACAGCTATATGTACCACCTAATCATGGGAGCCCGCACAGCTATATGCACCACCTAATCATGGGGGTCCGCACAGCTATATGCACCACCTAATCATGGGCGCCCGCACAGCTGTATGTACCACCTAATCATGGGGGTCCGCACAGCTATATGTACCACCTAATCATGGGAGCCCGCACAGCTATATGTACCACCTAATCATGGGTGCCCGCACAGCTATATGTACCACCTAATCATGGGAGCCCGCCCAGCTATATGCACCACCTAATCATGAGCGCCCGCAAAGCTATATGTCCCACCTAATCATGGGCGCCTGCACAGCTATATGTACCACCTAATCATGGGCGCCCGCACAGCTATATGTACCACCCAATAATGGGGGCCCGCACAGCTATATGTACCACCTAATCATGAGCACCCGCACAGCTATATGTACCACCTAATCATGAGCGCCCGCACAGCTATATGTACCACCTAATCATGGGAGCCCACACAGCTATATGTACCACCTAATCATGGGCGCCTGCACAGCTATATGTACCACCTAATCATGGGGGTCCGCACAGCTATATGTACCACCTAATCATGAGTGCCCGCACAGCTATATGTACCACCTAATCATGGGTGCCCGCACAGCTATATGTGCCACCTAATCATGGGGGTCCGCACAGCTGTATGTACCACCTAATCATGAGGGTCCGCACAGCTATATGTACCACCTAATCATGGGGGTCCGCACAGCTGTATGTACCACCTAATCATGAGGGTCCGCACAGCTATATGTACCACCTAATCATGGGGGCCCGCACAGCTATATGTACCACCTAATCATGGGCGCCCGCACAGCTGTATGTACCACCTAATCATGGGGGCCCGCACAGCTATATGTACCACCTAATCATGGGGGCCCGCACAGCTATATGTACCACCTAATCATGGGGGTCCGCACAGCTATATGTACCACCTAATCATGGGGGCCCGCACAGCTATATGTACCACCTAATCATGGGGGTCCGCACAGCTATATGTACCACCTAATCATGGGGGCCCGCACAGCTATATGTACCACCTAATCATGAGTGCCTGCACAGCTATATGTACCACCTAATCATGGGGGCCCACACAGCTATATGTAACACCTAATCATGGGGGTCCGCACACCTATATGTACCACCTAATCCTTCGGGCCCGCACAGCTATATGTACCACCTAATCATGGGCGCCCGCACAGCTATATTTATCACCTAATCATTGGCACCCGCTCAGCTATATGTACCACCTAATCATGGGCGCCCGCACAGCTATATGTACCACCTAATCATGGGGGTCCGCACAGCTATATGTACCACCTAATCATGGGGGTCCGCACAGCTATATGTACCACCTAATCCTGGGAGCCTGTTTGATAATAAGGGCAGAAGTGCACAGGAATGCTACTCCCGGGATACACGTGAAGGTGCCACTCCCTCAGGCATATACTACAAACTAATAAATAGATATATGGAAGAAAAACTCCCTTACCATCTCCAACCCAGGATCAAATCATATTTCAGTGGATGTGCCGTGTCATGGTCGGTGAAGACTCCCAAAACAAGGATCCAGCACCGCCTTTCTCCAAACTGAGTTTTACTTGACGCGTTTCGGGCAACACGAGCCCTTTGTCAAAAAATCTCACAAGGTAAAATAGGTGTTTAGAAAATCAGGTAACCAATAATGAATCAACACATACATGATCAGGGGAATAGCATTAGGTCTCCACAGGTTCATGACTAATTATTCAAGGAGAGGGGGGGGACTCCTATAATGAAAAAAACAATACTTCATATACATGATAATTTTTAAATGACGTCCATCACTGATCACCCTACAATATAGTGCATAATATATCATGCTAATATAAATTAATTTAATAATAAATGTCATCCTGTCTTTTAGTTTCAATACGTTTTTATTAAAGTTTTCAAAAAATACAATCTTACATAGCATAACAAAAAGGTAAAAAACAGTATGTTGTGGTCCCTGAGGATAGTTATGTGCAGGCGTACCAATCATCAAGCGGCTGCTTTCCGAAATAATAACCGACAATAGAATACTGTGCCATCCATTACCTATCATTGCCACTTAGTGTCACTCGAGACTTGAAGGCCAAGGCGTTGCATAGGTGCTAGATAGCCACATCGTGGCACGGTTGTGTGCTACTATCCTGGATTGCATTGTAGGGGCAAATACAACTTCCAGCGACGAGCTATTACTTTCTTAGAAGCATTTAGAATGTGGACCACAATCAGGTGAGCACAGGCAGGGATCTGCTAGGCCTATTCAGAGAATTGCTAACTCCGGGGATAGTGATATCTGCAGATCTGTATCCTCCCTTATAATGTTGGAGATAGCCGACCAGAAACTATTAACTGATGGGCAATACCACCACATATGAGTTGGGGTCCTCTCCAGCATAAGGGGGAGTAATGTGGGATAATCTGGGTTCAAGTACCAACTGAGTTGAATTTTCTTATTCTGTTCTGTGCGGTTAATACAACGGGAGCACTTCATGGACCAATATAGTGCAGATTGCCTCGGGGGCAGGGGGAATTCTTTCCCTAGCTCTGCTTCCCATTTGAGCATGAATTGTTTGACAACTATATCCTCCTCTACCAAGGTGGAGTACCAAATAGACAGGTTGGAGCGCTGTGGGGTGTCGGCTGCAAAAAGCCTGTTCATTGGTTTAGCTTTATTCTGAATTACCGACTGGGGAGAGAGGAAGTGACGGATCGGCCAATACGGAGTTGACAAAATGGCAAACCAGTGGGAGTGGGAATGTGATGTGTGGGAATGTGATGTTCAAGAACTGTGATGGGGAAATTGAAGGCGTCCAAATGTATACAGCTTAAAGATTTGAACAAGCGGGTCCAAGCGAAGAATGTGGTACCCAGGCGCAGATTAGGACTACGCAGGCTTAACCCATAAGCAGCGAGTAGTGATTTCAGAGTCTTCCGTCTAGTGAAATGTTCCTCAATGCGTGACCATTGGTGTGACGCAGGAGGTGACCACCATTCTGTAGCTTAATCTAGCAAATTGGTAATGTAATAGCTATATAGATCCGGGACGCCCAATCGGAGAGGGGGGTGCAGTGCCTTTTTGGCTACTCTAGAACGAGAATTGCTCAATATAAAACGGAGCATGTCCTCTTGCAATTATGTGATCAGCAATTCAGCAGTTTAGGAATCTTAAGAGGAATGCAGCGGAACTTGTATAGTATTTTTGGTAATATGAGCATTTTTACTGTATTTATTTTTGCAATCCAGGATAGCTGCACTGATGCATATCTGGCATAATCTTTCTGCAAATCTATTCTTGGGCTTCTAAAGTTAGATTGTGTCAAATCTATACCTAAGTGACCGTTCGGCCCAATTATATTGGAAATGTCTCCGGATGTTGTCTCCGGTCCCATCAGGTACATTACTGGGTAACACATTAGTTTTAGTGACATTGAGCTTATAATAGGAGAGTGAGGAGTATTGAGTTATGAGCTTGGGTGCCGTTTCCAAGGATCTTAATGCGTCAGTTAATGTCAGAATGAGCCCAATAACATGAGAGCGTTCACCTACAGGGACACCAGAGATATCCGAGTAAGTGCGGAAGAGTTCTGCCAGTGGTTCCATGGCTATGGTGAAGATGAGGGGCGATAAAGGGCAGCCTTGCCCTGTGCAGTTAGTGGTCGGAAAGGCATCGGATAGATATCCAGAGGCTAGCACCCTGGCAGAAGGTTTGGAGTATAGGCCGGAAACAGCTGTCAATACATGGCCCCTAAACCTAAATTTCTGAAGCACCTGGTCCGGAAACCCCCGGTGGACTCAAATGCTCTCTAATACTGTGGGGGTCCTGGACCATACCGCTATCTGAAGTGGGTTTATCATATGCCTGGTGCCATCCCTGTGTTGCCTGCCAGGCACGAACCCTACCTGGTTGGTGGCCATCAGGGAGGGCAGGAATGCGTTGATTCTGGTAGCCAACAATTTGGGGAACATTTTTAGGTCAGCATTTAAACATGAAATCGGTCTAAAATTCTCCCCCTAGTAGGGGGTTTCCCAGGTTTGGGTAGAGTAACAACTGTGGCAGAAAGCATATCAGGGGGTTTGTAGACAGAGGTCATAAAGCTGTTGAACAACTTTTACATACAAGAAAGAAGGGAGGGGGTGAAATGTTTCATAATATTCTGCCGTAAATCTGTCGGGACCGGGGGCTTTGTTTACTGAGGTGGCTTTTATAATGCTCCGCTTTTGTGATTGGCTTGTTTAAGGAGTCTAAGGCTGCAGGAGAAAGTGTTTCCAGAAAGGAGGTTATGGCAGAGGGCTGAGGGGTACTGTCATCCAGATTGTGTAAAGAGGAGTAGAGGCATTGGCTATTTCTTGTGGATGGGTGACAACCGAGTTGGCGAAGTGCAATCTGTCTATCCTAGCCTCTACTTGCTTACGGTTTACCCTACCAACCAGCAGTACGCCTGCTCTATCCCCCATGTGATAGAAATGAGTTTTGAGGCGTCTCAGGCCGAGTTTGTGCCGGTAAAGGAGCAAAGATTTTAAATGCAGCTTACAGCCTTGCAACTCCGCTGCCGTTGAGGGAGTTTTATGTAATTTATGCGGCTGTTCCGTGGATTGCAAGTGCGGTAAGGCGTCTCGCACCGCCAGCTCTCTGTTTCTCTTCAGATGTGCAGCATATTGTAGCAGGATGCCTCTCATGTAAGCCTACCTCTAAATTCCTGCAGCCCGTCAGTGTACCCCTCAACCCTCGTGCCACATTGAAGCAGATAAGGATTCAACTTCTGTTGTGTGGGAAGTGGATTGGGAAGGCCATTATCAAGTGTTATGCTCACAGGTGCATGTTCAGACCACGTGGCGCTCCCAATATCCAGCTTAAGCACCTTTATGAAGCAAGCCTCCTGACACTAAAAAGTAGTCAATACGGGGTTGAGACAAGTGAACCGAAAGATGAACGCGTAATCATGCTCTCCCCCGTGTTGGTACCTCCAGATATCGTGATAAGGCTCCATTTAGACGTCCGTAGTGCATCCGCAATACGCCAGGCCGACGCGCCCCTAGAAATGCCTATTCTTGTCCACTATTTTCTTGTGGAGCTGCAGACTGGAAGATCGGGGCTGAGGGGTTCATTTCCGCAGTTCGGCGGATCGCATGCCCTGTTAATCAGGCCAGGTATGTGATACCACCGCCGGCACCCGCTGCCTCCTATACTTGAATTAATGTGTTAATTACATTCATTGGTGGCACAGTGGCCACAGCCGTTCCCCTTCTCCTCCCTGCTATCTCCACATTGGTAGCAGCGGCAGCCGCGTCACAGTGGAGAGGGAGGGATTCCCTCCTTCTCCAATGTGCTAGTGAAGAGAACATGGTACGCGCTGAGAGCGGCGCATACCATGTTCTCCATTAGGCTGCGCAGCTGCTTCCCATCTCCACAGCACTAGCCGCACTTGAAGCGGCAAAGAGCCGCATGCAGCTCGAGAGCCATGGGTTGGCCACCCCTGGACTAGAGGTTCCAGAATTATTACATGAGGGATGCATGAAGCTATTAAACCAGGAATGTCAGGAGCGGTGAGAGGTCCTCTTTAAGTAAATATACCTTTAACCCCATGGCATGTGGTCTTAGGCTGTCTGTGGAGGTGGGTACGCTCCATCTATATTGACGCAGCAAGGTGAGGCATGGTATGCCACACGGATCGATAGCGGCTTTCTCGGGAGTACACTGGTAAAAAAGGAAAAAATAAAAGGAACAAAGGAAAAACAGCAAACAGGTAGCCAACATGGCAAAATGCCCGTTTTGGGGGGCGTTCCGACCTTAGTGGTCAATAAGGTAGTGAGATAGTGGGGCAAGAGAGGATAATCATTTTTGTCGGTTCCTTACATTCCCTGAAGTGCACAGAACAACTCACAGTTCAGGCAGTGTCCCTGTCTGGGGTGATCTTGTCAGGTCGATTGGGCCTCATCCACTAGTTGAACTTCCTTGGTGAGAAGACCCCATTCCTGCAGCTTGCGGGCCGCTCCTTGCAGCGACTTGAGCGCGTAGGAGGTCACGTTTTACGAGACTACCCACCGGTGTTTTACATGGTGCTCCCTTAGGATTTTAGTGAGGAGGACAAATTATTTTCGCTTGGCTAGGGTTGCCGCAGTGAGATCCAGGTAAACAGAGATTCCTTTGAAGACATCTGTAGGCGTTGGATTCTGTCGTAGGGCCCGAAGAAATGAGTCCTTAATCGTGTAAAAGTGGATCCTCGCTATTACATCACAAGGTAAGGACGCGTCTAGACCTTGCGGTTTCGGCAGCCTATAAATGTGGTCTATGATCAGATCTCTCTCAGCGGCCTCCGGTAATGCTGCCTTGAGGAGTTCTTAGAGCAGGGGTTCCAGGTCAGCCACCTCCACAGATTCCGGGATCCCGCGCAGCAGTATGTTGTTATGACAGTGACGGTCTTCTAAATCATGCAATTTAGCTGCGAGTTTGGCTATATCGTCCTCTATGGCCTTGTGGGCATCTATGAGAGAATTATGAGAAGTGGCGAATTCCGCCATCTTGGATTCCAGGTGCGGAGTGCGGTCCCCAATGCTTTGAATGTCTCTTCTGAGGTCTCTGAGCAAGACCATCATGTCTTCCTTCATGGAAGAGCGTAGGCACTCCAGCATTGCACGCATGGTTTTCTCGGTTAGTTGTGTGGCAGGTTGCCCTACGCATTCTGCCCTTGCCAACAAACTGTTTCGCCGGGGCTGGGGGTCTTTTGACTTTCCCCATGTTGTTGGATCTCAAGGGATGCCCTGCGCCAAAGCAGGGTCGCGAGGAAAGCCGATGTGAGCCGCTTTACAATGTGAGTAAATCAAGCGACCGGCGCCATCAGCGAGCAGGCCATGCCCCCTACAACCTGTCTTTTATTTAGACCATTTGGCGCTCTAGTTTCTTGTAAATTATTTTATTTTGCAAAGTTTTAAGATTACAAACATGAGAGTAACGTCACTCTCAGTAAACATAAATCACATAATTCTGAAAAATGGGGAATAAGAAAAACTAGGGTGAGTGATGGGACAGTGGAGGTTGGGGAAAGGGAGGGGAGGGGAAGTAAGGAAAGAAGAAATGAGAAGTAAGTACCAGTCAGTAACCCAATGATTAAGTCTCATATTTCGGAAAAATCACTAAACAAAAAATGATATTAAAGAGGACCTTTCACCAGAAAAATCTAAACTGACTATACAGACGTGTAGAGCGGCGCCCAGGGATCCCCCTGCACTTACTGTTATCCCCGGGCGCCGCTCCGTTCTCCGGTTATAGCCTCCGGTATGTTCCTAGTTAGGCTCCACCCAGGGGAACCTGCCGGCGTCTCCTTCTCCTATGCTGTAGCGCTGGCCAATCGCAGCGCTCAGCTCATAGCCTGGCTAACAGTAAGTGCAGGGGGATCCCTGGGCGCCGCTCTACACGTCTGTATAGTCAGTTTAGATACTTTTTTTCTGGTGAAAGGTCCTCTTTAAAGAAGTTGAGAACGTACGAATTACAATCATAGAATAAAGAAAACAAGCAAAAACAGTTAATAACTAAAGTGGTAAAGTTTCATTGCAAACCACAATGCATTATACCAATAAACTAACTAAATGTGACTAAAGTTCAAACAGTCGGAGTGCTTTAGTGGGAGTTAGAAAATCAGTCCATTTGCTCCAAATACTCTCAAATTTTGAAGGCTTGAGCAGGACACGCCATCTTCTCCTTTCAAAACCTTGTATTTTCTGTAACTCAGTGAGCCATTCCCGTATCGTGGGTGGATCCGTTTGTAGCCCTTTCCTTGGAATCAATATCTTAGCGACGCTAAGGAAGTATGTGCATAACTCTGATTTCACAGATGATTGATATACATCATATAGATTAAACACCAGATTAATAGAGAGCTTAACTTTTGCCCCGAATACTTCATTGATGATGTTATTGAGCTCTTTCCAGAAGGATGAGATTCGGGGGCAGTTAAACCATATATGTGGATAATCCCCAACCCATCTCCACAGCGCTAACAAAGATTAGAAATGTTTTGATCTATTCTATTCAATAAGACTGGAGTCTTATACCATCTAGAGGATAGTTTAAATTGCATCTCCTGATATGCATAAGACTTTAGATTTGAAAAAGCATTGTAGCGGATTGTATTTAGCCTGGCCTGTTTGGATCATGTAGGACGACATTCGGTTGATTGTATGGCTATGTATTGTAAACTGTAATGTTTACTGTGTTGGATGCATTGCTTTTCTGTGCCTCCTCCCCTCCCCCTTTTTATTTCCTGTCCCATTGTTTTCCCAGCAAGGTGTTGTCTCAGGGACACTGGGAGACCAGTAATCTAGCTGTTCTGTCCCTCCTCCATCTCCCATCAGCCCTTGCTATTGTCTGTCCCCACCCTTCCTTGTACCATGGTCATCTATGTGCCCCATTGTATGTAAATAAGGCTGTTGGGGGGTTTAAAGTGTGTGCCATGTCCAAATAAAGTGAGTTCTGCTCCTGATGCTGTGTGTCGTCCAGTCATTGGGATCGCTGTTGGGATATTATTGGACTATTTTGCCTGCTGGAATTACTACTCTATGGATTTATGATACTTGTTCCTGAGCCTCACTGGGATCGTAGGTGGAGATTGGCTGTGGAATATCAGCTCTCCGCTACAAGCATTATTGATCAAACTTTGAGTTTGTGACTCGTTCATAGGTGTTTTTAATTCTGTAGACCATTTTTCTACATAGATCGGTTTGTCTACTGGATTGTTTATAAATTTGTACCACTTAGATAATAAGTGGGTTAGTGGAGTTCTGCTGTGGAGGTGGCGAGGCGCTCTAGTTTCTAACATGAAAATCCAGTATGTTTCCCTGGCCAAAAGCATTCTCCTATGGTCTCCACCTCTAAATGGTCTAGACACCCTTTCGATACCAATAAAAGTAAAGAAGGATAAATCTCCCTTATGAATATCAGCAGAAATATTCAACGCATTCTCATTACTGACATCAGAAAGATGCTGCAGTTCACAAAGTACACCACATACGAAGATATTTTATAAGTGCTATTGGTATTGAAAGAGGAAAAGGTTTTTGACATTTTTGCAGTCGCAGCAACGTCATATGTTATTGCCGCAGTAAAACTTTTGTATCTAACCATTTATGGTGAGGTTTGTCAGAAAAAAACTAACTTGGCGAAAGTAATGAACCAATACTAGGCGCCCTCTTTGCAACACAACTAACACTTTCCTGCAAGGCCCTTGTAACTGTTTCATCCTGATCAGGGCCGGTGCAAGGATTTTTGTCGCCCTAGGCAAGAAAAAAATTCCCTCCCCCCCCTATCAGATGATCTGCCCATATCATGACATCACATACAGTACAGACCAAGAGTTTGGACGCACCTTCTCATTCAGAGAGTTTTCTTTATTTCCATGACTGTGACAATTGTAGATTCGCACTGAAGGCATCAAAACTATGAATTATCACATGTGGAATTATATACATAACAAACAAGTGTGAAACAACTGAAAATATGTCATATTCTAGGTTCTTCACAGTAGCCGCCTTTTGCTTTGATTACTGCTTTGCACACTCTTGGCATTCTCTTGATGAGCTCCAAGAGGTAGTCACCTGAAATGGTCTTCACTTCACAGGTGTGCCCTGTCAGGTTTAATAAGTGGGATTTCTGGCCTTATAAATGGGGTTGGGACCATCAGTTGCGTTGTGGAGAAGTCAGGTGGACACACAGCTGATAGTCCTACTGAATAGACTGTTAGCTGCTTTTTTCTTGCCATAATACAAATTCTAAGTAAAGAAAAACGAGTGGCCATCATTACTTTAAGAATGGAAGGTCAGTCAGTCAGAAAAATTGGGAAAACTTTGAAAGTGTCCCCAAGTGCAGTCACAAAAACCATCAAGTGCTACAAAGAAACTGGCTCACATGCGGACCGCCCCAGGAAAGGAAGACCAAGAGTCACCTCTGCTGCGGAGGATAAGTTCATCCGAGTCACCAGCCTCAGAAATCGCAGGTTAACAGCAGCTCAGGTTAGAGACCAGGTCAATGCCACCCAGAGTTCTAGCAGCAGACACATCTCTAGAACAACTGTTAGGAGGAGACTGTGTGAATCAGGCCTTCATGGTAGAAGATCTGCTTGGAAACCACTGCTAAGGACAGGCAACAAGCAGAAGAGACTTGTTTGGGCTAAAGAACACAAGGAATGGACATTAGACCCGTGGAAATCTGTGCTTTGGTCTGAGGAGTCCAAATTTGAGATCTTTGGATCCAACCACCGTGTCTTTGTGCGACGCAGAAAAGGTGAGCGGATGGACTCTACATGCCTGGTTCCCACCGTGAAGCATGGAGGAGGAGGTGTGATGGTGTGGGGGGGCTTTTCTGGTGACACTGTTGGGGATTTATTCAAAATTGAAGGCATACTGAACCAGCATGGCTACCACAGCATCTTGCAGCGGCATGCTATTCCATCCGGTTTGCGTTTAGTTGGACCATCATTTATTTTTCCAACAGGACAATGACCCCAAACACACCTCCAGGCTGTGTAAGGGCTATTTGACCATGAAGGAGAGTGATGGGGTGCTGCGCCAGATGACCTGGCCTCCACAGTCACCGGACCTGAACCCAATCGAGATGGTTTGGGGTGAGCTGGACCGCAGAGTGAAGGCAAAAGGGCCAACAAGTGCTAAGCATCTCTGGGAACTCCTTCAAGACTGTTGGAAGACCATCTCAGGTGACTACCTCTTGAAGCTCAACAAGAGAATGCCAAGAGTGTGCAAAGCAGTAATCAAAGCAAAAGGTGGCTACTGTGAAGAACCTAGAATATGACATATTTTCAGTTGTTTCACACTTGTTTGTTATGTATATAATTCCACATGTGTTAATTCATAGTTTTGATGACTTCAGTGTGAATCTACAATTGTCATAGTCATGAAAATAAAGAAAACTCTTTGAATGAGAAGGTGTGTCCAAACTTTTGGTCTGTACTGTATGTTCCACACCTTTCTCAGCATTTAAATTAAAATAGAGTTATATGTTGCAATAAAACCCCTATTAAGAATGGTGGAGAATAACTACCATAACTTAAACCATAGCTAAAGAAACAAGCCTGGGGTGAAAAACAATAAGGCCTCCCCCCATGACACTTGATGACTTTTACAGAAGAAACTGTATATTGTGGGGCACAGTGGATGCTATATGTGTATAACATAAACATATTTCATATGAAAACTCACAGTTACTTGGCCCTTGGGGATCTCGGACGCCACTTCCACACTTGGCCGGGGGCTCGGCGGAGCTGATGTTGTGTTTTATCCTAATGAGAAAGATTTCATAATAAGGATTTGGAGAAGGGGCAGAGGGATAGCAGAGCAGGGAGAGGCCAGTGCTGCTACTAGGGGGTCATACCATGGGGGAGTAATAAAGCCCACCATAATGTCCCCCCCAGTAGAAATAATTCTCTTTATAGTGTGACAGTGCAAAAAATACCCCCTTTTAATGCCCCCAGTTGAGCTAATGTCCCCATAGTGCCCCATAATGTGCCAGTATAAAATACATATAGTGCCCCCAGTAAATGCCCCCATAGTGCTCCTCTCCCCCTTCCTCCTAGTGCGCCCCATAATGTACCAGTATAAAATGCCCCATATATAGTGCCCCAGTAGATGCCCCTCAGTGTCCCCCATAATTTGTAAGTATAAAATACCTCTTCTCAGTACCCCCGTAGATGACCCCATAGTACCCCTCTCCCCCTTCCCCATAGTACCCACCATAATGTGTCCCAGTAGAAAATGCCCCTATACAGAGCCCCCCATATAAAATAGCCGTTATTTGTGGCCTCTGTAGATGCCCCTATAGTTCCACCAAATAATGTGCCAGTAAGAAGTGCCCCCATAGATGTCCCCCAAAAATGTGCCCTCATAGAAGCCTCCAATCATGTGCCAGTAATAAGTGCCCCCCCACCATCATGTGTCAGTAACAAGAGCCCCCCTATATCATGTGCCAGTAGCCAGAGCCCCCTCCATATCATGTGCCAGTAGCCAGAGCCCCCCCATATCATGTGCCAGTAGCCAGAGCTCCCCTATATCATGTGCCAGTAGCCAGAGCCTGCCCTATATCATGTGCCAGTAGCCAGAGCTCCCCTATATCATGTGCCAGTAGCCAGAGCCTCCCCTATATCATGTGCCAGTAGCCAGAGCTCCCCTATATCATGTGCCAGTAGCCAGAGCCTCCCCTATATCATGTGCCAGTAGCCAGCGCCCCTCTATATCATGTGCCATTAGCCAGAGCCCCCTCCATATCATGTGCCAGTAGCCAGAGCCTGCCCTATATCATGTGCTAGTAGCCAGAGCCCCCCCCATATCATGTGCCAGTAGCCAGAGCCCCCCCATATCATGTGCCAGTAGCCAGAGCCTCCCCTATATCATGTGCCAGTAGCCAGAGCTCCCCTATATCATGTGCCAGTAGCCAGAGCTCCCCTATATCATGTGCCAGTAGCCAGAGCCCCCTCTATATCATGTGCCAGTAGCCAGAGCCCCCCTATATCATGTGCCAGTAGCCAGACCCCCCCTATATCATGTTCCAGTAGCCAGAGCCCCCCATATCATGTGCCAGTAGCCATAGGCCCCCCTGTCATGTTCCAGTAGCCAGAGCACCCCCATATCATGTGCCAGTAGCCATAGGCCCCCCTATCATGTGCCAGTAGCCAGAGCTCCCCCTATATCATGTGCCAGTAGCCAGAGCCCCCCCATATCATTTCCCAGTAGCCATAGGACCCCTATCATGTTCCAGTAGCCATAGGGCCCCCCTATCCCTATCGTGTCCCAGTAGCCATAGGCATCCCCGATCATGTGCCAGTAGCCAGAGCCCCCCATCATGTCCCAGTAGCCAAAGGGCATCCCCGATCATGTGCCAGTATCCACCAGTATTGACAAAAACAACAAAAAAAAATACACTTATACTTACCTCCATGTCAGCAATGTGATGCAGGCCTCTTCCGGACTGTGTCCCGCTCTGTACGGCTCAGGGCGCAGGCGGCACAATGACATCATCGCGCCGGCCTCTGATAGACTGCCGGCCTAGTGCCTGCGGCTGCCTCGGTCGCCTTACAGGTGGCGCCGGGCCTGGCCCTGATGTAATCTCGGGATCTATCTATCGATGATCTGTCTGTATGCCAGGCTGCATCTGGCGGAGGATGTAATATTCTTGGGTTTTTACGATTATTTCTTTGGTGTTGGTCTGATCCTGGCCTGGCAGGGTCGGGGTTAATAACTCCCTTCTCTCTTTGTCAGAGGCACTTTTTGGAACAACATAATAGTAAGGTTGCGTCCCTCAGTATAATTTTTATAGAAAAAGTAAAATTATACAAGGGGGGGGGGGGGGCAGTTCAAAAAAATTATTATTGAAGAGAGAAGCTTTCTGGATTTCCCCGCTCCCCCTTCTGGAATGGATTATCATACAGAGATTATTACATTAATATCCGATTGTTTCTCATCCTGCATTATATTATTTACTGATATATATTTGTTAGTACAAGTCGGTCTCCAGCCACCGGCATGTACCGTATTTTTCGCCCCATTAGACGCACTTGTACCCCCCTACAAGTGGGGGGGGGGGGGAATGTCAGTGCGTCTTTTTACTCTCACACTGATACGTCGCGGGCCGCGATGCTGCACAGCGAGGGGGGGGGGGGGCTGGAGGCCGGGGCTCTATTCCCCCGGGCCCCGCACACAGCAGCATTCATATGTAATGTATAGCAATGCTCTGAAACCCCCGCACTAGCAGCCAGGCCGGCCGGTCACTCACTTCGTCACGCGCATGCGTACCTTGTGCAGAACAGACATTTATACCGGCCGCACCCCGCCATTGTTAGACGCCAGCGCATTTCCATTTGCCAATGTTCCCAAAGTCATGCATTTTTTAAAATTAAGTGACTGTTGTAGTAGAGGACATTCTTCTGTGGAGTTTTTTTATTATTAAGAAATTCACTTTGACATACGTCTGTTATAGGAGAGGAAGCTAAGGACAGTGATTGGCTGCAGTGGTTATGTACACGTGTACTGTATGCTGTGGAGGGCACTGATTGGCTGCAGTGGTTATGTACACGTGTGCTGTATGCTGTGGAGGGCAGTGATTGGCTGCAGTGGTTATGTACACGTGTACTGTATGCTGTGGAGGACAGTGATTGGCTGCAGTGGTTATGTACACGTGTACTGTATGCTGTGGAGGGCACTGATTGGCTGCAGTGGTTATGTACACGTGTGCTGTATGCTGTGGAGGGCAGTGATTGGCTGCAGTGGTTATGTACACGTGTACTGTATGCTGTGGAGGGCAGTGATTGGCTGCAGTGGTTATGTACACGTGTACTGTATTCTGTGTAGGACAGTGATTGGCTGCTGTGGTTATGTACACGTGTACTGTATGCTGTGCAGGGCAGTGATTGGCTGCTGTGGTTATGTACACGTGTACTGTATGCTGTGGAGGACAGTGATTGGCTGCTGTGGTTATGTACACGTGTACTGTATGCTGTGGAGGGCAGTGATTGGCTGCAGTGGTTATGTACACGTGTACTGTATTCTGTGTAGGACAGTGATTGGCTGCAGTGGTTATGTACACGTGTACTGTATGCTGTGCAGGGCAGTGATTGGCTGCTGTGGTTATGTACACGTGTACTGTATGCTGTGGAGGACAGTGATTGGCTGCTGTGGTTATGTACACGTGTACTGTATGCTGTGGAGGGCAGTGATTGGCTGCTGTGGTTATGTACACGTGTGCTGTATGCTGTGGAGGGCACTGATTGGCTGCAGTGGTTATGTACACGTGTGCTGTATGCTGTGGAGGACAGTGATTGGCTGCAGTGGTTATGTACACGTGTGCTGTATGCTGTGGAGGGCACTGATTGGCTGCAGTGGTTATGTACACGTGTGCTGTATGCTGTGGAGGGCAGTGATTGGCTGCTGTGGTTATGTACACGTGTACTGTATGCTGTGGAGGGCAGTGATAGGCTGCAGTGGTTATGTACACATGTACTGTATGCTGTGGAGGACAGTGATTGGCTGCAGTGGTTATGTACACGTGTGCTGTATGCTGTGGAGGGCACTGATTGGCTGCAGTGGTTATGTACACGTGTGCTGTATGCTGTGGAGGGCAGTGATTGGCTGCTGTGGTTATGTACACGTGTACTGTATGCTGTGGAGGGCAGTGATTGGCTGCAGTGGTTATGTACACGTGTACTGTATGCTGTGGAGGACAGTGATTGGCTGCTGTGGTTATGTACACGTGTACTGTATGCTGTGGAGGACAGTGATTGGCTGCTGTGGTTATGTACACGTGTACTGTATGCTGTGGAGGGCAGTGATTGGCTGCAGTGGTTATGTACACGTGTACTGTATTCTGTGTAGGACAGTGATTGGCTGCAGTGGTTATGTACACGTGTACTGTATGCTGTGCAGGGCAGTGATTGGCTGCTGTGGTTATGTACACGTGTACTGTATGCTGTGGAGGACAGTGATTGGCTGCTGTGGTTATGTACACGTGTACTGTATGCTGTGGAGGACAGTGATTGGCTGCTGTGGTTATGTACACGTGTACTGTATGCTGTGGAGGGCAGTGATTGGCTGCAGTGGTTATGTACACGTGTACTGTATTCTGTGTAGGACAGTGATTGGCTGCAGTGGTTATGTACACGTGTACTGTATGCTGTGCAGGGCAGTGATTGGCTGCTGTGGTTATGTACACGTGTACTGTATGCTGTGGAGGACAGTGATTGGCTGCTGTGGTTATGTACACGTGTACTGTATGCTGTGGAGGGCAGTGATTGGCTGCTGTGGTTATGTACACGTGTGCTGTATGCTGTGGAGGGCACTGATTGGCTGCAGTGGTTATGTACACGTGTGCTGTATGCTGTGGAGGACAGTGATTGGCTGCAGTGGTTATGTACACGTGTGCTGTATGCTGTGGAGGGCACTGATTGGCTGCAGTGGTTATGTACACGTGTGCTGTATGCTGTGGAGGGCAGTGATTGGCTGCTGTGGTTATGTACACGTGTACTGTATGCTGTGGAGGGCAGTGATTGGCTGCAGTGGTTATGTACACATGTACTGTATGCTGTGGAGGACAGTGATTGGCTGCAGTGGTTATGTACACGTGTGCTGTATGCTGTGGAGGGCACTGATTGGCTGCAGTAGTTATGTACACGTGTGCTGTATGCTGTGGAGGGCAGTGATTGGCTGCTGTGGTTATGTACACGTGTACTGTATGCTGTGGAGGGCAGTGATTGGCTGCAGTGGTTATGTACACGTGTACTGTATGCTGTGGAGGACAGTGATTGGCTGCTGTGGTTATGTACACGTGTACTGTATGCTGTGGAGGACAGTGATTGGCTGCTGTGGTTATGTACACGTGTGCTGTATGCTGTGGAGGGCAGTGATTGGCTGCAGTGGTTATGTACACGTGTACTGTATGCTGTGGAGGGCACTGATTGGCTGCTGTGGTTATGTACACGTGTACTGTATGCTGTGGAGGGCAGTGATTGGCTGCAGTGGTTATGTACACGTGTACTGTATGCTGTGGAGGGCAGTGATTGGCTGCTGTGGTTATGTACACGTGTACTGTATGCTGTGGAGGACAGTGATTGGCTGCTATGGTTATGTACACGTGTACTGTATGCTGTGGAGGGCAGTGATTGGCTGCAGTGGTTATGTACACGTGTACTGTATGCTGTGGAGGGCACTGATTGGCTGCTGTGGTTATGTACACGTGTACTGTATGCTGTGGAGGACAGTGATTGGCTGCAGTGGTTATGTACACGTGTACTGTATGCTGTGGAGAGCAGTGATTGGCTGCTGTGGTTATAAACACGTGTGCTGTATGCTGTGGAGGGCAGTGATTGGCTGCTGTGGTTATGTACACGTGTACTGTATGCTGTGGAGGGCAGTGATTGGCTGCTGTGGTTATGTACACGTGTACTGTATGCTGTGGAGGACAGTGATTGGCTGCTATGGTTATGTACACGTGTACTGTATGCTGTGGAGGACAGTGATTGGCTGCTGTGGTTATGTACACGTGTGCTGTATGCTGTGGAGGGCAGTGATTGGCTGCAGTGGCTATGTACACGTGTACTGTATGCTGTGGAGGGCAGTGATTGGCTGCTGTGGTTATGTACACGTGTACTGTATGCTGTGGAGGACAGTGATTGGCTGCTGTGGTTATGTACACGTGTACTGTATGCTGTGGAAGACAGTGATTGGCTGCAGTGGTTATGTACACGTGTACTGTATGCTGTGGAGGGCAGTGATTGGCTGCAGTGGCTATGTACACGTGTACTGTATGCTTTGGAGGACAGTGATTGGCTGCTGTGGTTATGTACACGTGTGCTGTATACTGTGGAGGGCACTGATTGGCTGCTGTGGTTATGTACACGTGTACTGTATACTGTGGAGGGCACTGATTGGCTGCAGTGGTTATGTACACGTGTACTGTATGCTGTGGAGGGCAGTGATTGGCTGCAGTGGTTATGTACACGTGTACTGTATACTGTGGAGGACAGTGATTGGCTGCTGTGGTTATGTACACGTGTACTGTATGCTGTGGAGGGCAGTGATTGGCTGCAGTGGTTATGTACACGTGTACTGTATGCTGTGGAGGGCAGTGATTGGCTGCTGTGGTTATGTACACGTGTACTATATGCTGTGGAGGGCAGTGATTGGCTGCTGTGGTTATGTACACGTGTGCTGTATGCTGTGGAGGGCACTGATTGGCTGCAGTGGTTATGTACACGTGTGCTGTATGCTGTGGAGGGCAGTGATTGGCTGCTGTGGTTATGTACACGTGTACTGTATGCTGTGGAGGGCAGTGATTGGCTGCAGTGGTTATGTACACGTGTACTGTATGCTGTGGAGGACAGTGATTGGCTGCTGTGGTTATGTACACGTGTACTGTATGCTGTGGAGGACAGTGATTGGCTGCTGTGGTTATGTACACGTGTGCTGTATGCTGTGGAGGGCAGTGATTGGCTGCAGTGGTTATGTACACGTGTACTGTATGCTGTGGAGGGCACTGATTGGCTGCTGTGGTTATGTACACGTGTACTGTATGCTGTGGAGGGCAGTGATTGGCTGCAGTGGTTATGTACACGTGTACTGTATGCTGTGGAGGGCAGTGATTGGCTGCTGTGGTTATGTACACGTGTACTGTATGCTGTGGAGGACAGTGATTGGCTGCTATGGTTATGTACACGTGTACTGTATGCTGTGGAGGGCAGTGATTGGCTGCAGTGGTTATGTACACGTGTACTGTATGCTGTGGAGGGCACTGATTGGCTGCTGTGGTTATGTACACGTGTACTGTATGCTGTGGAGGACAGTGATTGGCTGCAGTGGTTATGTACACGTGTACTGTATGCTGTGGAGAGCAGTGATTGGCTGCTGTGGTTATAAACACGTGTGCTGTATGCTGTGGAGGGCAGTGATTGGCTGCTGTGGTTATGTACACGTGTACTGTATGCTGTGGAGGGCAGTGATTGGCTGCTGTGGTTATGTACACGTGTACTGTATGCTGTGGAGGACAGTGATTGGCTGCTATGGTTATGTACACGTGTACTGTATGCTGTGGAGGACAGTGATTGGCTGCTGTGGTTATGTACACGTGTGCTGTATGCTGTGGAGGGCAGTGATTGGCTGCAGTGGCTATGTACACGTGTACTGTATGCTGTGGAGGGCAGTGATTGGCTGCTGTGGTTATGTACACGTGTACTGTATGCTGTGGAGGACAGTGATTGGCTGCTGTGGTTATGTACACGTGTACTGTATGCTGTGGAAGACAGTGATTGGCTGCAGTGGTTATGTACACGTGTACTGTATGCTGTGGAGGGCAGTGATTGGCTGCAGTGGCTATGTACACGTGTACTGTATGCTTTGGAGGACAGTGATTGGCTGCTGTGGTTATGTACACGTGTGCTGTATACTGTGGAGGGCACTGATTGGCTGCTGTGGTTATGTACACGTGTACTGTATACTGTGGAGGGCACTGATTGGCTGCAGTGGTTATGTACACGTGTACTGTATGCTGTGGAGGGCAGTGATTGGCTGCAGTGGTTATGTACACGTGTGCTGTATGCTGTGGTGGGCAGTGATTGGCTGCAGTGGCTATGTACACGTGTGCTGTATACTGTGGAGGGCACTGATTGGCTGCTGTGGTTATGTACACGTGTACTGTATGCTGTGGAGGGCAGTGATTGGCTGCTGTGGTTATGTACACGTGTACTGTATGCTGTGGAGGGCAGTGATTGGCTGCTGTGGTTATGTACACGTGTACTGTATGCTGTGGAGGGCAGTGATTGGCTGCAGTGGTTATGTACACGTGTACTGTATGCTGTGGAGGACAGTGATTGGCTGCTGTGGTTATGTACACGTGTACTGTATGCTGTGGAGGGCAGTGATTGGCTGCAGTGGTTATGTACACGTGTACTGTATGCTGTGGAGGACAGTGATTGGCTGCTGTGGTTATGTACACGTGTACTGTATGCTGTGGAGGGCAGTGATTGGCTGCTGTGGTTATGTACACGTGTACTGTATGCTGTGGAGGGCAGTGATTGGCTGCAGTGGTTATGTACACGTGTACTGTATGCTGTGGAGGGCACTGATTGGCTGCAGTGGTTATGTACACGTGTACTGTATGCTGTGGAGGGCAGTGATTGGCTGCTGTGGTTATGTACACGTGTACTGTATGCTGTGGAGGGCAGTGATTGGCTGCAGTGGTTATGTACACGTGTACTGTATGCTGTGGAGGGCAGTGATTGGCTGCAGTGGTTATGTACACGTGTGCTGTATGCTGTGGAGGACAGTGATTGGCTGCAGTGGTTATGTACACGTGTACTGTATGCTGTGGAGAGCAGTGATTGGCTGCTGTGGTTATGTACACGTGTACTGTATGCTGTGGAGGGCAGTGATTGGCTGCAGTGGCTATGTACACGTGTACTGTATGCTGTGGAGGACAGTGATTGGCTGCTGTGGTTATGTACACGTGTACTGTATGCTGTGGAGGACAGTGATTGGCTGCTGTGGTTATGTACACGTGTACTGTATGCTGTGGAGGACAGTGATTGGCTGTATTGGTTATGTACACGTGTACTGTATGCTGTGGAGGACAGTGATTGGCTGCTGTGGTTATGTACACGTGTACTGTATGCTGTGGAGGGCAGTGATTGGCTGCAGTGGTTATGTACACGTGTACTGTATGCTGTGGAGGGCAGTGATTGGCTGCTGTGGTTATGTACACGTGTACTGTATGCTGTGGAGGGCAGTGATTGGCTGCTGTGGTTATGTACACGTGTACTGTATGCTGTGGAGGACAGTGATTGGCTGCAGTGGTTATGTACACGTGTACTGTATGCTGTGGAGGGCAGTGATTGGCTGCTGTGGTTATGTACACGTGTACTGTATGCTGTGGAGGACAGTGATTGGCTGCAGTGGTTATGTACACGTGTACTGTATGCTGTGGAGGGCAGTGATTGGCTGCTGTGGTTATGTACATGTGTACTGTATGCTGTGGAGGGCAGTGATTGGCTGCTGTGGTTATGTACACGTGTACTGTATGCTGTGGAGGACAGTGATTGGCTGCTGTGGTTATGTACACGTGTACTGTATGCTGTGGAGGGCAGTGATTGGCTGCTGTGGTTATGTACACGTGTACTGTATGCTGTGGAGGGCAGTGATTGGCTGCAGTGGTTATGTACACGTGTACTGTATGCTGTGGAGGACAGTGATTGGCTGCTGTGGTTATGTACACGTGTACTGTATGCTGTGGAGGGCAGTGATTGGCTGCAGTGGTTATGTACACGTGTACTGTATGCTGTGGAGGGCAGTGATTGGCTGCTGTGGTTATGTACACGTGTACTGTATGCTGTGGAGGACAGTGATTGGCTGCAGTGGTTATGTACACGTGTACTGTATGCTGTGGAGGGCAGTGATTGGCTGCTGTGGTTATGTACACGTGTACTGTATGCTGTGGAGGACAGTGATTGGCTGCTGTGGTTATGTACACGTGTACTGTATGCTGTGGAGGACAGTGATTGGCTGCTGTGGTTATGTACACGTGTACTGTATGCTGTGGAGGGCAGTGATTGGCTGCTGTGGTTATGTACACGTGTACTGTATGCTGTGGAGGACAGTGATTGGCTGCAGTGGTTATGTACACGTGTACTGTATGCTGTGGAGGGCAGTGATTGGCTGCTGTGGTTATGTACACGTGTACTGTATGCTGTGGAGGGCAGTGATTGGCTGCAGTGGTTATGTACACGTGTACTGTATGCTGTGGAGGGCAGTGATTGGCTGCTGTGGTTATGTACACGTGTACTGTATGCTGTGGAGGGCAGTGATTGGCTGCTGTGGTTATGTACACGTGTACTGTATGCTGTGGAGGGCAGTGATTGGCTGCTGTGGTTATGTACACGTGTACTGTATGCTGTGGAGGGCAGTCATTGGCTGCAGCAGTGACATGCAGGTATATAGTATACTGCTGAGAACAGTAAGTGTCCGCACTGGTGTCTATATGGTATATGGGTATACCGTCTACTGCTAAAGTCGGTGACTGTAGCGGTGTTATGCAGGTATATTGTGTACCACTGTGGACAGTGATTGGCTGCAGCAGTGATGTGTAAGTATGTGCTGAACTGCTGAGGACAGTGGTCGGCTGCAGTGGTCTCATGCTGTATCCCTGCACGTTACGGCTGTAGTGGAGAAAGAGCAGAGCATAGCACCAGTTTTCTATTCCACACCAATCAGGAGACTTGGGGGTTATCCAAGATTATAACATGCCCCCCGTAGGCCGGACCCTCACAATGAATATACTTACCCCGCTCCCTGTGCCGCTCCTGGTCCCTGCAATGCAGCTTCTCCCCGTGCGGGGATGAAAACTAGTGTCACCCGCGATGCATTGCGAGGGGCCCGGCCTACGGGGGGCATGTTATGGTCTTGGACAATCATGGACATGGGAGAAGATACATGTTTTATATGGCGAGCGCGGCGGCTCCTCCCCACGGGTCATCCCCAGGTGATATGGACTGACCAGTGGGTTGGTAGATGTGATTGGACATATTACCTTCCTAAACTCTGCCCCATCCAGTGTTCTATGGTGGCAGCGAACTGAACCTTGTCCCACGTCTCCTGACCCAAGATGACCTGTGGATGTGACACCAGAGGGGGTCCTATCAGCGCCTCATCCCACCACACTACTTCTCTGAATGCCATTCTCCTCCATCTGCTGTGACGGCAGCCATGTAAGTCTGTATGCAGCTAGCGCCCTCTGGTGGTGGCTACAGGTGGGAATAGACAATGCATTCCAGCCACTTAGCGTGGTTGAGCTCAGGGGTGTAATGTGTGCAGAAGGGGGGCGACTACTGGATATCAGGAAATGTCATCATGTACAATAATAAAGATCCAGGCCGTACGATTTAGAATATAAAGCATCTTTAATATTTTACCAGACGCACTTCCCCCCCCCTAATACATCCTAATAGGGTAATGTACAATCCTATTACACTGAAGCGTCATCCGGGGGGGTTACTGGTGTGTGATGCTGGACAGTCAGATGAATAGACCCAAAGCCACCAGCCGTTCTTGTCTAGAGTCTCCCCCATATTGTCAGGGGAGACGGACCCCACCATGTCCGCCATCATCTTCTGGTGCCTGTAAGAGGTGAGGAAAGTTCCGTAAATGACATGTATGTAGCACAAATATGGAGGAAGGAGCACAAAGAAGGATATGATGCAGGGAAAGCGAGGACATGGCAGCACCACCACCATTTTACCACTAGGTGGCGTTATATTATCGCTAGTCATATCTTTTCTGTAGATTCATGTATATACAGTACAGACCAAAAGTTTGGACGCACCTTCTCATTCAAGAGTTTTCTTTATTTCCATGACTATGACAATTGTAGATTCACACTGAAGGCATCAAAACTATGAATTATCACATGTGGAATTATATACATAACAAAAAAGTGTGAAACAACTGAAAATATGTCATATTCTAGGTTCTTCAAAGTAGCCACCTTTTGCTTTGATTACTGCTTTGCACACTCTTGGCATTCTCTTGATGAGCTTCCAGAGGTAGTCACCTGAAATGGTCTTCCAACAGTCTTGAAGGAGTTCCCAGAGATGCTTAGCACTTGTTGGCCCTTTTGCCTTCACTCTGCGGTCCAGCTCACCCCAAACCATCTCGATTGGGTTCAGGTCCGGTGACTGTGGAGGCCAGGTCATCTGGCGCAGCACCCCATCACTCTCCTTCATGGTCAAATAGCCCTTACACAGCCTGGAGGTGTGTTTGGGGTCATTGTCCTGTTGAAAAATAAATGATGGTCCAACTAAACGCAAACCGGATGGAATAGCATGCCGCTGCAAGATGCTGTGGTAGCCATGCTGGTTCAGTATGCCTTCAATAAATCCCCAACAGTGTCACCAGCAAAGCCCCCCCACACCATCACACCTCCTCCTCCATGCTTCACGGTGGGAACCAGGCATGTAGAGTCCATCCGTTCACCTTTTCTGTGTCACAAAGATCTCAAATTTGGACTCCTCAGACCAAAGCACAGATTTCCACTGGTCTAATGTCCATTCCTTGTGTTCTTTAGCCCAAACAAGTCTCTTCTGCTGGTTGCCTGTCCTTAGCAGTGGTTTCCTAGCAGATCTTCTACCATGAAGGCCTGATTCACACAGTCTCCTCCTAACAGTTGTTCTAGAGATGTGTCTGCTGCTAGAACTCTGGGTGGCATTGACCTGGTCTCTAATCTGAGCTGCTGCTAACCTGCGATTTCTGAGGCTGGTGACTCGGATGAACTTCTCCTCCGCAGCAGAGGTGACTCTTGGTCTTCCTTTCCTGGGGCGGTCCGCATGTGAGCCAGTTTCTTTGTAGCGCTTGATGGTTTTTGTGACTGCACTTGGGGACACTTTCAAAGTTTTCCCAATTTTTCGGACTGACTGACCCTCATTTCTTAAAGTAACGATGGCCACTCGTTTTTCTTTACTTAGCTGCTTTTTTCTTGCCATAATACAAATTCTAACAGTCTATTCAGTAGGACTATCAGCTGTGTATCCACCTGACTTCTCCACAACGCAACTGATGGTCCCAACCCCATTTATAAGGCCAGAAATCCCACTTATTACACCTGACAGGGCACACCTGTGAAGTGAAGACCATTTCAGGTGACTACCTCTTGAAGCTCATCAAGAGAATGCCAAGAGTGTGCAAAGCAGTAATCAAAGCAAAAGGCGGCTACTTTGAAGAACCTAGAACATGACATATTTTCAGTTGTTTCACACTTTTTTGTTATGTATATAATTCCACATGTGATAATTCATAGTTTTGATGCCTTCAGTGTGAATCTACAATTGTCATAGTCATGGAAATAAAGAAAACTCTTTGAATGAGAAGGTGTGTCCAAACTTTTGTTCTGTACTGTATATAATATCCAACAGAAAGAGAGAATCCGGCTTCTCGTGGAGTAAAAAATAGTTCTTTATTGGCTCATCGTATGAAATCCACCAAAATCACAGGAAAAGGTGAACAGTGACCTGTTTCGGCTACAGAATCCGGCCCTTCACCAAGACATAACACATATAATAAAACCGTTCCTTGTTATGTAGCACAAGGTCCGACCCCCTCTAATCAGCAAAGTGTCCGCACCTGGAGCCTGGAATGGGAACCAGAGGTCCAGCGGAGGAGATCCAGTATCACAGGTGATGATACATACACGTAATGTACATATCTTAGGCTACTTTCACACCTGCGTTAGGTGCGGATCCGTCTGCCATCCGCACAGACGGATCCGCACCTATAAATGCAAACAATGGCATCCATTCAGAACAGATCCGTCCGCATTCTATGTAAAAAAGTCTAAGTCCAATTGTTAGTCAGATGGATCCGTCCCGACCCCACACCGAAAGTCAACAGGGGACGGATCCGCCCGCAATCGCACCATATTGTGTCAACGTCAAATGGATCCGTCCCCACCGACCAACACTGCAAGTCAGGATGGATCCGCAAGGCCAGGAGGACACCAAAACGCTGCAAGCAGCGCCCCGGTGTCCGCTCCCAGAGCGGAATGGAGGCAGAACGGAGCCAGACTGATGCACTCCGAACAGATCCGCATCCATCCAGAATGCACTGGGGCCAAACCGATCCGCCCGAGGCCGCTTGTGAGAGCACCGATATGGACCCCACAGGCGGACACCGAAACGCCAGTGCGAAGGTAGCCCTAGTTGTATTGCAGAGCGAGGTCATGTTTTCTATTTAACCCCTTTAGCATGCAGGTATCAAGTGAAAACATCCAAAAGGTTTCCCTGCTAAGGAGTTTTTGTCTGCGGTCCCCTCCTCTTATGGGCAATGACACCACTTCAATCCCCTGTGCACAAAACGCAGATGCGTCACCTCCGTGAACAGTGGCGAAGTGGAAAGTCGCTGCCGATACATTGCGAGTCTGAAGATGAGGAATATCCCTGAGATGTTTTCTGGTACGTAATTTCAGTGTCACCACCAGACATCTGAGAAGCTCTGACAGACGTTCTTCAGAACCTCCTGCTTGAGGTTCCTTTTGTTTTGCTTTCGTTTTCTCATCTCTGTCATGTAGTTGCACTGATTGCATCCCTTTAAATCCCTTCCCATACTGCATCACTTTGCGGTTTATACTACTTCCTGGAGTGTGCTGTTCTAGAAGCTGGTACTGCTGCATCCACAAGATAAGTCTGTTTTCTTTATTTCTGTTTGCCTGTGGGCTTGATCCCAGGTGGCCCTGACTCCCTCCGTATTAAGTGTAGGGAGCCGGTGGTCGTGTCCCCTCACTATTATAGGGTGTTCAGGTGTCATACAGTCGAGGAACGAGGATATGCAATTTTCTACCATTGAGATTTTTCTATAGGCTGAGCAGTAAGGGAGAGAACTAGGGCTCTTACAGGGCTTACCCTCCTGTTCCTTAGTTTTGGATCAAGTCAGTCGGATCTTCATTTGTGTCTTCTAGTTTTCTGTACACCTTCCGTGACATTCAGCTCCTTTACATCCAACAAACTGAACGTTACAGATTCTGCATGTGATAGTGCACACCACAAACTCCAGGTTACAGCTGATGTATTGTTTCAGAGTGTCTGTTGTTATTCACTGTAGATGTGACCTCCTCAGTGACACGTGTATCGGCAGCAGATGCATTTCTTACCACCACATTTATAATTGCCAGTAGTTTTTGGCCAGGAACATACCCAGGGAATGGTACCAGTAAACAGGCTGGGGCTGAGTTTTTTTCCCACCGTAGGGGCTTTCTTGGATATACAGTCGTGGCCAAAAGTTTTGAGAATTACATAAATATTGGAAATTGGAAAAGTTGCTGCTTACGTTTTTATAATAGCAATTTGCATCTACTCCAGAATGTTATGAAGAGGGATCAGATGAATTGCATAGTCCTTCTTTGCCATGAAAATTAACTTAATCCCCAAAAACCTTTCCACTGCATTTCATTGCTGTCATTAAAGGACCTGCTGAGATCAGTTCAGTAATCGTCTTGTTAACTCAGGTGAGAATGTTGACGAGCACAAGGCTGGAGATCATTATGTCAGACTGATTGGGGTAAAATGGCAGACTTGACCTGTTAAAAGGAGGGTGATGCTTGAAATCATTGTTCTTCCATTGTTAACCATGGTGACCTGCAAAGAAACGCGTGCAGCCATCATTGTGTTGCATAAAAATGGCTTCACAGGCAAGGATATTGTGGCTACTAAGATTGCACCTCAATCAACAATTTATAGGATCAGCAAGAACTTCAAGGAAAGAGGTTCAATTCTTGTTAAGAAGGCTTCAGGGCGTCCAAGAAAGTCCAGCAAGCGCCAGGATCGTCTCCTAAAGAGGATTCAGCTGCGGGATCGGAGTGCCACCAGTGCAGCGCTTGCTCAGGAATGGCAGCAGGCAGGTGTGAGCGCATCTGCACGCACATTGAGGCCAAGACTTTTGGAAGATAGCCTGGTGTCAAGAAGGGCAACAAAGAAGCCACTTCTCTCCAAAAAAACCCATCAGGGACAGATTGATCTTCTGCAGAGAATATGGTGACTGGACGGCTGAGGACTGGGGCAAAGTCATATTCTCTGATGAAACCTCTTTCCGATTGTTTGGGGCATCAGGAAAAAGGCTTGTCCGGAGAAGAAAAGGTGAGCGCTACCATCAGTCCTGTGTCATGCCACCAGTAAAGCATCCTGAGACCATTCATGTGTGGGGTTGCTTCTCATCCAAGGGAGTGGGCTCACTCACAATTTTGCCCAAAAACACAGCCATGAATAAAGAATGGCACCAAAACACCCTCCAACAGCAACTTCTTCCAACAATCCAACAGCAGTTTGGTGAAGAACAATGCATTTTCCAGCACGATGGAGCACCGCGCCATAAGGCAAAAGTGATAACTAAGTGGCTCGGGGACCAAAACGTTGACATTTTGGGTCCATGGCCTGGAAACCCCCCAGATCTTAATCCCATTGAGAACTTGTGGTCAATCCTCAAGAGGCGGGTGGACAAACAAAAACCCACTAATTCTGACAAACTCCAAGAAGGGATTATGAAAGAATGGGTTGTATCAGTCAGGAATTGGCGCAGAAGATGATTGAGAGCATGCGCAGTCGGATTGCAGAGGTCCTGAAAAAGAAGGGCCAACACTGCAAATACTGACTCTGCATAAATGTCATGTAATTGTCGATAAAAGCCTCTGAAACGTATGAAGTGCGAGTAATTATATTTCACTACATCACAGAAACAACTGAAACAAAGATCTAAAAGCAGTTTAGCAGCAAACTCTGTGAAAACTAATATTTGTGTCATTCTCAAAACTTTTGGCCACGACTGTATACCTGATACCCGCAGACACCACATCTCTCCTCACTGTAACTGGGGACAGGGAGATGTTTACGGATAATTCTGCAGATGTGTGGATATTCTCTTCTGTAGTTAGTAATAAAAGCAGTAGGTTTTTTGTCCTCCTCAGCAAGGTCTTCACTTTTTTGACTTTTTTGACATCTATAGGATTTTTTCAAGGTCTGAGGAAAGATCAGAGATTCCCTATCTTTCAGTCTGGCAAACTCAACGCCTTTGTTGATGTTCTGGAGCGTGCAGCCTCTGCTCAGGGGTCTCTGTGTGATCATCTCTGCTTCTTTTAGGAACAGCCCCTCTGTAGAGCAGTTACGTCTAGCGCTAATCATTCCCCCCTTCGGTATGTTATTTATGACATGCGGTGGGTGGCCGGAGGAGGCGAGAAGAATGGTGTTCCCAGATGTCTTTTCTCTAAAGGTACAGGTGGTGACCGATCCCTCAGAGAGGTCCGATTCCAAATGTAAATCAAGAAAATCAGTTTTAGCTGAATCGCTAATATAAGTGAGTTTGATGGAATCTGTACAGTTATTTGGATACTCGATGCACTGGGTCACCTTATTCTGCCCCCCCCCCCCCCCCCCGCCAGACCCACAGCACATCATCTATATAACGGCCAGCAAAGGGGTTGTCATCAGGAAACAGAACATGCCTCTCCCACCGCGCCATGTGTATGTTTGCAATAGATGGGAGTGTTTGGCCCCCACTGAAACACCCGACATTTGGAGATAGTATTTCCTATTGAAGATAAAGAAATGATGTCTCATCAGAAAATCCACCAGAAATCCTGCAGCTCCAGTGTAGTCGCCATAGTGCGTCAGAGTCCTGAGGAATGTTAGTATATAGTGCGGTAATATCAGCCTGTGCGACTATGCTTCAGATAGCCAGGCATCGAGGGTATCAGTGGCTGTAGCAGGGAATCGGTCCACTCCGCTAGTCTCTCAGAACGGACCCGATGCCTGCCACAATCAGACGCATAGCGGGCGGGGAACCCGGTTTATGCACTTTTGGAAGTGCGTGAAAGATCGGTGCGGTCGCGTGTTCCACATAAATATAGTCCACTTCTTTTTTGGATAAAATTCCCAACCTTTGACCCTCCAACAGAACGATAAGGGAGGAGCGGATCGGAACCAGCAGCAGATAGATGTTCTTGTCATCCAACATACTGTACACTGCTGTCAGATCACCGCCGCCCTCCCGATCAGCCTCACGGACCACAATCTCCTGCAGAGCATGTGAAGCCTGCAGAGCATTCCTTTCCTCCCCGCTGAGATTGTTGGATTTTTGCTTGGACCTGTTTTTCTGTTTTAGAGTAAACAGATCCTTCTCCATTAACTCCTGGAATTTGTCAAGGGCCACAGAACGGGCCTGTACTGGGTAAAAACCCGTGTTTAATACCCTGAATGTTTCAGAGACATTTTGTAATTGTGAGTTCTCTGCCCTCTGATTCCTGCAGAGATGAGACACAGATCAGTCCCTTAAAGGGAACCTGTCATGTGGATATTTGATTATAATCTAACTAATTATATACAATCATTAACTACTAAAGTACCTTAGATGTATTCACTTACTGGTGTGACAGATGGTTACCTCATAATATACACACAGAGATGCCGCATGCTAATGAGCTGTTTCGAGTCCAGCGTGATGTCATTGAGTCCAGCGTATATTTTATTCAGAGCTATAGCCACTCCCCCGCCCACCTGCTGCTGATTCATATAGAAAATAACTGTCATTCAGCAGCAGGTGGGCGGAGAGAGTCAGGAGCTCATGAATATTCATGACTCATCATTATCAGCTGGAGCTTTTCAATACAAGATGTTGGCAGATTGACTGGATCAATTAAAGAAAGTGACCCAGCATTTTGCTAAGAGAATCAGTCCCTTATTTATGTTGCCCTTAGTTAGGACACCATAAAACTGGTGACAGGTTCCCTTTTAAGTCAAACACTGGATAATGCATAGATGTATCACTTAAGGTAGGAAGCGTCTGCAACTTTGTTTGATTTGTTGAGCCCGTGTTCACACTCATTATTGTTTCGCCTGTTTGGTCCGTGTTCACACTCATTATTGTTTCGCCTGTTTGGCCCGTGTTCACACTCATTATTGTTTCGCCTGTTTGGCCCGTGTTCACACTCATTATTGTTTCGCCTGTTTGGCCCGTGTTCACACTCATTATTGTTTCGCCTGTTTGGCCCGTGTTCACACTCATCGCGTCTTTACTGGATGAGAAATATATTTTGATAGTGAGATTTCTAGCAAGACGATTGATATCAATGATCGTGTGATACAGGTCAAAACTGAAGGACGGAGAGAAAGAAAACCCCTCCGCAGTCCCCGCTCCTGAATGGGGCAGATGGGCCCTGAGGGTCGGGTAATTACCTGAATGTCATCATGAGCTATTTCCGGCGAGTAGGATATCGCAGATTTTTTTACGGTGCCATTGTTTGCATTTATAGGTGCGGATCCGTCTGTGCGTCTCTAGCGCAGGTGTGAAAGTGTCCTGAGAGATGTACATTATGTGTCTGTAGCATCACCTGTGATACTGGATCTCCTCCGCTGGACCTCTGGTTCCCATTCCGGCTCCAGGTGCGGATCCGTCTGTGCGTCTCTAGCGCAGGTGTGAAAGTGGCCTGAGAGATGTACATTATGTGTCTGTAGCATCACCTGTGATACTGGATCTCCTCCGGACGCTGAGTGGTTCCCAGTCCGGGCTCCAGGTGCGGATCCGTCTGTGCGTCTCTAGCGCAGGTGTGAAAGTGGCCTGAGAGATGTACATTATGTGTCTGTAGCATCACCTGTGATACTGGATCTCCTCCGGACGCTGAGTGGTTCCCACTCCGGGCTCCAGGTGCGGATCCGTCTGTGCGTCTCTAGCGCAGGTGTGAAAGTGGCCTATGATATGTACATTATGTGTCTGTAGCATCACCTGTGATACTGGATCTCCTCCGCTGGACCTCTGGTTCCCATTCCGGCTCCAGGTGCGGACACTTTGCTGATTAGAGGGGGTCGGACCTTGTGCTACATAACAAGGAGCGGTTTTATTATATGTGTTATGTCTTGGTGAAGGGCCGGATTCTGTAGCCCGAAACAGGTCACTGTTCACCTTTTTCCTGTGATTTTGGTGGATTTCATACGATGAGCCAATAAAGAGCTATTTTTTACTCCACGAGAAGCCGGATTCTCTCTTTCTATTGGGCCCAGTTCTGGCCTTGTTTCCGTGCTTCGTGGATTAAAGTCAGAGGTGAGGGCTGCAGCCATTTCTATCATTGTTTTGGATATTAATAATAGCGCACCAGGTGGCCGGGCGTGGTATTACACGCACACTTACAGGATGAATAACCCCTTAGTGACCAAAAGCTATAACTTTTCTATTTTTCCATCTACGTAGCTGTATTGTGGGGGGGGGGGGGGGGGGCATTGGGTTTTGCGGGAACAGTTGTATTTTTTAATAGTGCCATTTTGGGGTACATAGGAAGCGCCAGTCTTGATAAATCTCCCCCTTTTGTGCAGCAACATTTTCTGAGTAAAAGTGGTAAATGTTCTGCGTATGGAAACTGTACTTCGTATTGGGGGAACCCTGGTGGTTTCCGGGACAGTCTTGGCGGTCCGGAGACTTTGGAGCCGTGGGTCAGCACCGTCAACCAGGCGGGCTTGTATATGGACCTACCGTCCCACAAGCCACGGTATGGAGCATCTACAAAAATGTCACGCCAATTACAAATGGACGACAAACCGAAATGTCGAGACTCTTTCACTGACTGGCCAATTGGAAGAGGACGAATTCACTGAGCTGCTGGTGTTGAGGGGTAAAGGTACAATTCACCCTCGTGGGAAGGTCAGTCACCACAAGGGCAGATCTGGGGCTCGAAAAACCCACAATCCCTTATCGGACCCATGAGGGATCGCCCAAAGTAACCGTATCCTGTGCAATGAGCAGCGGCTACGCACCCTTCTTTTTGCCGAGGAATTTGCCCGATGATACCTGGAAATGGCTGTTACTACAGATAGTGGAATGTCTGCCGAACATGGCAGGATGGCCTCCTCCTCATTTCCAGTTGGATGTTCACCAGAACCTGAATGACACTCTACCAGAACATTGAATCGGTTGCGCCAGAAGATTCACTGATACATGCACATATATAATGGTGCCCCCTGGTGGTCAGGCATGGTATTACATAGCACATATATAATGGTGCCCCCTGGTGGTCAGGCATGGCATTACATAGCACATATATAATGGGGCCCCCCGGTGGTCAGGCATAGCATTACATAGCACATATATAATGGGGCCCCCTGGGGGTCAGGCATGGCATTACATGTGTGTATAAGTGTATATATATAATTCTCCAAAGAAGAGGCTGCATTCCAGTGTATTGAAGGTGAAAGACCCGCTTTATTGTCCCTCTGCAACGTTTCAACCGCTCACTGCAGTCTTTATCAAGCTTGCTTAATAAAGACTGCAGTGAGCGGTTGAAACGTTGCAGAGGGACAATAAAGCGGGTCTTTCACCTTCAATACACTGGAATGCAGCCTCTTCTTTGGAGAATTATATATATATTTATATATATAATTATATAACCACTGATGACTGCCTTGTCTGTGGTCTGAGGAATTGCACCTGGATTCACAACATAGTGCTGCTGTTTTTTCTTCCTTTGTTTGTATATATATATATATATAATGTGCCCTCAGGTGGTCAAGCATGGCATTACATAGCACATAATTATAATGGTGCCCCCGGTGGTCAGGCATGGCATTACATAGCACATATATAATGGTGCCCCCAGGTGGTCAGGCATGGCATTACATAGCACATATTTATAATGGTGCCCCCGGTGGTCAGGCATGGCATTACATAGCACATATTTATAATGGTGCCCCCGGTGGTCAGGCATGGCATTACATAGCACATATTTATAATGGTGCCCCCGGTGGTCAGGCATGGCATTACATAGCAGATATATAATGGTGCCCCCAGGTGGTCAGGCATGGCATTACATAGCACATATTTATAATGGTGCCCCTGGTGGTCAGGCATGGCATTACATAGCACATATATAATGGTGCCCCCTGGTGGTCAGGCATGGCATTACATAGCACATATTTATAATGGTGCCCCCGGTGGTCAGGCATGGCATTACATAGCACATATTTATAATGGTGCCCCCGGTGGTCAGGCATGGCATTACATAGCACATATTTATAATGGTGCCCCCGGTGGTCAGGCATGGCATTACATAGCAGATATATAATGGTGCCCCCAGGTGGTCAGGCATGGCATTACATAGCACATATTTATAATGGTGCCCCTGGTGGTCAGGCATGGCATTACATAGCACATATATAATGGTGCCCCCTGGTGGTCAGGCATGGCGTTATATGCACAGTGTTAAAGATCATATTTACAAATATAGGGACTGGTATTGCCATTTTTGTAGCTCTTGGGCACTAGCTGAGGAAGGCGGCCAAGAGGGTCAGAGTCGGAGTGAGAATCTGGTAAGTCTGACATTCCATCTGCCATCCTCAACTGTATCTGGGCCCTCAGGACATGGATACAGGTGAAAACTCTAGTAGAGTGTCATTGGCTCTTGAGGAGCTGACTGGCTTGCTCGTTTGCGATTGGCTGATTGAGTGAACATATGGCAATGTCTGCCTTCGCCATATTCTTTTACATTGTGAAGAACTTTGACCCATGACTAGGGATGAGCGAACCCGGACTGTATAGTTCAGGTTCGTACCGAATTTTGGGGTGTCCGTGACACGGACCCGGACATTTTCGTAAAAGTCCGGGTTCGGTGTTCGTCGCTTTCTTGGCGCTTTTGTGACGCTTTCTTGGCGCTTTTTGAAAGGCTGCGAAGCAGCCAATCAACAAGCGTCATACTACTTGCCCCAAGAGGCCATCACAGCCATGCCTACTATTGGCATGGCTGTGATTGGCCAGAGCACCATGTGACCCCGCCTCTATTTAAGCTGGAGTCACGTAGCGCCGCCCGTCACTCTGCTCTGATTAGCGTAGGGAGAGGTTGCGGCTGCGACAGTAGGGCGAGATTAGGCAGATTAACTCCTCCAAAGGACTTGATTAATCGATCGATCTGCAGCTGTGGGTCATTGAGCTGCTGAAATTCAATTGCTCACTGTTTTTAGGCTGCCCAGACCGTTTGTCAGTCACTTTTTACTGGGGTGATCGGCGGCCATTTTGTGTCTTGTGGTGCGCCAGCACAAGCTGCGACCAAGTGCATTTAACCCTCAATGGTGTGGTTGTTTTTTGGCTAATTCCTACATCAGGGAGAAGCTGTCACACCAAGTGCATTTAACCATCAATAGTGTGGTTATTTTTTGGCCATATACTACATCAGGGGCAAGCTGCGCCCGTCACCAAGTGCATTTAACCAGCAATAGTGTGGTTATTTTTTGGCCATATCCCAGTCTAATTCTGTCAGTAAACCTATACCTGTCACCCAGCGCCTAAATACTAGGCCTCAAATTCATATCCAGCTAAATCTGTTGTTACTGCTGTAGCTGGGCGAGTTATTTAGTGTCCGTTCAAACACATTTCTTGTTCTGGGTTGAAATATAATTCCCAATTTAGCAATTTCAAAATTTAGTGGTTTCTGCTATATCAGAGCTATTTGAAATCTATCCCTAAATGGGTATATAATATTCAAGGTGCACATAGGGTCAATTAGAATAACTTCACACACACGCTACTGTGCATATCCCAGTCTAATTCTGTCAGTAAATCCATACCGGTCACCCAGCGCCTAAATACTAGGCCTCAAATTTATATTCAGCTGAATTTGAATACAATACATTGGGCCAAATAATATTTTTGTTGTTGTGGTGAACGATAACAATGAGGAAAACATCTAGTAAGGGACGCGGACGTGGACATGGTCGTGGTGGTGTTAGTGGATCCTCTGGTGCTGGGAGAGGACGTGGCCGTTCTGCCACAGCCACATGTCCTACTGAACCAACTACCTCAGGTCCCAGTAGCCGCCAGAATTTACAGCGATATATGGTGGGGCCCAATGCCGTTCTAAGGATGGTAAGGCCTGAGCGGGTACAGGCATTAGTCAATTGGGTGGCCGACAGTGGATCCAGCACGTTCACATTATCTCCCACCCAGTCTTCTGCAGAAAGCGCACAGATGGCGCCTGAAAACCAAGCCCATCAGTCTGTCACATCACCCCCATGCATACCAGGGAAACTGTCTCAGCCTCAAGTCTTGCAGCAGTCTCTTATGCTGTGTGCCCTGTTGCGCTGTTTCGAGTACTCCACCAACATGGCCAGTGGCCATGACGCCGTTATCAGCGTTACAATACCACTTCTATGTCTCCTTGAGAAAACACTTAGGGCGATGATGGAAGAGGAGGTGGCCCAGGAGGAGGAGGAAGAGGGGTCATTTTTAGCACTTTCAGGCCAGTCTCTTCGAAGTGACTCAGAGGGAGGTTTTTGGCAACAGCAGAGGCCAGGTACAAATGTGGCCAGCCAGGGCCCACTACTGGAGGACGAGGAGGACGAGGATGAGGAGGAGGTGGAGGAGGATGAGGATGAAGCATAGTCACAGCGGGGTGGCCCCCAACGCAGCTCGGGTCCATCACTGGTGCGTGGCTGGGGGGAAAGGCAGGACGATGACGATACGCCTCCCACAGAGGACAGCTTGTCCTTACCCCTGGGCAGCCTGGCACACATGAGCGACTACATGCTGCAGTGCCTGCGCAACGACAGCAGAGTTGCCCACATTTTAACGTGTGCGGACTACTGGGTTGCCACCCTGCTGGATCCACGGTACAAAGACAATGTGCCCACCTTACTTCCTGCACTGGAGCGTGATAGGAAGATGCGCGAGTACAAGCGCACGTTGGTAGACGCGCTACTGAGAGCATTCCCAAATGTCACAGGGGAACAAGTGGAAGCCCAAGGCCAAGGCAGAGGAGGAGCAAGAGGTCGCCAAGGCAGCTGTGTCACGGCCAGCTCCTCTGAGGGCAGGGTTAGCATGGCAGAGATGTGGAAAAGTTTTGTCAACACGCCACAGCTAACTGCACCACCACCTGATACGCAACGTGTTAGCAGGAGGCAACATTTCACTAACATGGTGGAACAGTACGTGTGCACACCCCTCCACGTACTGACTGATGGTTCGGCCCCATTCAACTTCTGGGTCTCTAAATTGTCCACGTGGCCAGAGCTAGCCTTTTATGCCTTGGAGGTGCTGGCCTGCCCGGCGGCCAGAGTTTTGTCTGAACGTGTATTCAGCACGGCAGGGGGCGTCATTACAGACAAACGCAGCCGCCTGTCTACAGCCAATGTGGACATCTGACGTTCATAAAAATGAACCAGGCATGGATCCCACAGGACCTGTCCATCCCTTGTGCAGATTAGACATTAACTACCTCCCCTTAACCATATATTATTGGACTCCAGGACACTTCCTCATTCAATCCTATTTTTATTTTCATTTTACCATTATATTGCGAGGCAACCCAAAGTTGAATGAACCTCTCCTCTGTCTGGGTGCCGGGGCCTAAATATATGCCAATGGACTGTTCCAATGTTGGGTGACGTGAAGACTGATTCTCTGCTATGACATGCAGACTGATTCTCTGCTGACATGAAGCCAGATTCTCTGTTACGGGACCTCTCTCCTCTGCCTGGGTGCTTGGGCCTAAATATATGCCAATGGACTGTTCCAATGTTGGGTGACGTGAAGCCTGATTCTCTGCTATGACATGCAGACTGATTCTCTGCTGACATGAAGCCAGATTGTCTGTTACGGGACCTCTCTCCTCTGTCTGGGTGCCGGGGCCTAAATATATGCCAATGGACTGTTGCAGTGTTGGGTGACGTGAAGCCTGATTCTCTGCTATGACATGCAGACTGATTCTCTGCTGACATGAAGCCAGATTCTCTGTTACGGGACCTCTCTCCTCTGCCTGGGTGCTGGGCCTAAATATCTGACAATGGACTGTTGCAGTGGTGGGTGACGTGAAGCCTGATTCTCTGCTATGACATGCAGACTAATTCTCTGCTGACATGAAGCCTGATTCTCTGTTACGGGACCTCTCTCCTCTGCCTGGGTGCTGGGCCTAAATATATGCCAATGGACTCTTACAGTGGTGGGTGACGTGAAGCCTCATTCTCTGCTATGACATGCAGACTGATTCTCTGCTGACATGAAGCCAGATTCTCTGTTACGGGACCTCTCTCCTCTGCCTGGGTGCTGGGCCTAAATATCTGACAATGGACTGTTACAGTGGTGGCTGACGTGAAGCCTGATTCTCTGCTATGACATGCAGACTGATTCTCTGCTGACATGAAGCCAGATCCTCTGTTACGGGACCTCTCTGCTCTGCCTGGGTGCCGGGGCCTAAATATATGCCAATGGACTGTTGCAGTGGTGGGTGACGTGAAGCCTGATTCTCTGCTATGACATGCAGACTGATTCTCTGCTGACATGAAGCCAGATTCTCTGTTACGGGACCTCTCTCCTCTGTCTGGGTGCCGGGGCCTAAATATCTGAGAATGGACCGTTCCAGTGGTGGGTGACGTGAAGCCTGATTCTCTGCTATGGGACCTCTCTCCAATAGATTTTGGTTAATTTTTATTTATTTAATTTTTATTTTAATTCATTTCCCTATCCACATTTGTTTGCAGGGGATTTACCTACATGTTGCTGCCTTTTGCAGCCCTCTAGCCCTTTCCTGGGCTGTTTTACAGCCTTTTTAGTGCCGAAAAGTTCGGGTCCCCATTGACTTCAATGGGGTTCGGGTTCGGTATGAAGTTCGGATCGGGTTCGGATCCCGAACCCGAACATTTTCGGGAAGTTCGGCCGAACTTCTCGAACCCGAACATCCAGGTGTCCGCTCAACTCTACCCATGACACATCCACCAGGTGGTACAGGATAGCCACCTGAGATGTTTCAGCACATGGACACACCCCCTACCCTATAAATAAACCGGATCTGGCTGCTATTTTACATTCAGTGTTTTGCCAGTGTAGGGAGAGGTCGCTGTGCGGAGCAGGACAGGCTGTTAGGGACACCAAACGCTGGCTAATAGGGCCACAAAAGTCCTTGTAAGGACTGGTGGGGCGGAACCCGCCTCGCCACTGGACATTGGAGAGGCCTGGCTACCCGCCTCCTACCTGCTGACTATGGCCCCTGGTAAATTTGTACATTTGAATGCAATTTGGGCATGTGCTGTTTTGTGTTGCTGCTGGCCCTTTGGGGACCATCCGTGGACATGTGACTTTTGGAACAATGGCCTTTGAGACTGTGTAGCAGATTGCCTACGGGCTGTCTTGAATATTGTGTATGTTGTTATGGGTTCCGTTGGATTGTGTTGCGATGTATTGTGGGCCGTGTGTATCTTGCTCTTGCTGTGATGTTAAAGGCATTTCTGTTCTGTGCCTCTTCTCCTCCCCCTTTTCCTGTCCCTCCTCCATCTCCCATCAGCCCTTGCTATTGTCGGGCCCCACCCTTCCTTGTACCCTAGTCCTCCATGTGCCCTATTGTATGCAAATGAGGCTGTTGGGGGGGTTTACAGTAGGTGTGCTATGTCCAAATAAAGTCAGTTCCTGTTTTACCCTCAAGGTGAACTCTCGTCTCATCATTGGGGGAGGATTCCGGGTATGCTGTTCCAGTTTGACTGCTAGGAGCGTAAACCTATTTGTATGGTTTTCTATTCAACTGCCTACAGCATTCATTGCTGGGAGAGGATTTATATGCTGGTTCGGTGATTGTGGTGTCTGCCAGAGTGCTTGGAAGCCTCAGGAAAACGCTAGGAGCATCCGTAAACGGAGGTACTCAGTCGGGGTGCCAGGTGATCCGTTACAACTGGTATAGGAGTGCTATCGATAGTTGTGATATACGGAGGGTGTAATATACTTATAATATACTTTCTAATATAGGCAGTATATTATAGTGCCATTGCCTCTTGCCTGAGATTGACTGCCTGCAGTGCGGCTGTGATTCCCCAATTCTCGCGCATGCGCGGTGCGCACCTGAAACCTGGCTAACAGCGGCAGCAGGAGATGGGATAGTGCATTACTACAGAGCGCACCGCGCATGTGCAAGCCTTGGGGAATCGCGGCCGCACTGCAGGCTGTCACTCCCAGGCAAGAGGGGACGGTTAGGGGGCGCAGTTACCTTGACTTCACACTGGCCGGCACTATAGCGCTGATGGAGAATAAAACTGAGATTTTTTACTTACGCAGTATCGGACAACCAGATGAAGTATATGATTATTAACAGGCTGCTACGAGGTACTGCTGGCGGTTGTAGAGGCATTTTTGAGGTGACAGGTTCCCTTTAATGCCGCTATCACACAGCACTTCACCCCAATAAGAGCGGTTTGCTGGAATCACAGAGCTGTATACTGCAATGTGGCTGCGCAGTCAGTGCAGCAAGGTGTAATAGGGTTGTGCCTGTTCCCCAGGCTGTGACCTCCCGACTGATCCCTGTTCTACAGAAACGCTGTGGATGATTCCTCCCTGTCCTTTCCCTGCACCACAATGAAGTCTTTCCTCGCACTGTCCCTAGCGCCTGCTGACGTCTCTCCCTGCACTAAGTGCACTGGAAAATGGCAGAATCCAAGATGGCTGCCGCTATTTATAGGGCTGTGACATCACAGGGCTGGCTGCTGATTGGCTGCATGCATGGCATTGTTGGTGATCCCTTGCACCACGAATAGCGAGGAAATTCGGCTTTGCTGAAATTCGGATCGAATTCCACTTCATCAGCTTTGATTCGCTCACCTCTAGTTATGAACAAGCATGGGGTAGACCCCCCCTTACCAGCTCCAACAGAGGACCGAGATGGCAATAATGTGGTCGGCGTGTCACGTGGAGACTCCTGAAATACACGAAATCCAGCTCTGCCGTTCTTCAAACTTCGGACTTTATAGAAATATACTCATGCAATAAAAACGTCCTTCTCTGGACGCATTACACGGCAGTGCTGGATTTCCTATATCTATTATGGGGATGGTTATGTAGACCGCCTCTATGCATCCTGCGTAGTACTGCTATACATGGCCGCTAAAGCTGGAGCCTCTCGTCAGGGTGTACATTACAGCGAGGCAGGATTCATACAATGTAAACATAAAGAGATCTTACTGGGAGCAGCTTTCGGCATCCGATTCTCATAGGTATTCCCCCACGTATCAAAGGCTGAAACGTCCTGCGAGGGAAAAGAGCAACACAAGCCGAGGTGAATGGAACATGACTCACCAATGTGTGCATCACACAGCAGTATTATAGCAGTTATATACCTGTACATAGGAGGCAGTATTATAGTATATTCTTGTACATAGGAGGCAGTATTATAGTAGTTATATTCCTGTACATAGGAGGCAGTATTATAGTAGTTATATTAGGAGGCAGTATTATAGCAGTTATATTCCTGTACATAGGAGGCAGTATTATAGCAGTTATATACCTGTACATAGGAGCAGTATTATAGTAGTTATATTCCTGTACATAGGAGCAGTATTATAGCAGTTATATACCTGTACATAGGAGCAGTATTATAGCAGTTATATTCCTGTACATAGGAGCAGTATTATAGTAGTTATATTCTTGTACATAGGAGCAGTATTATAGCAGTTATATTCCTGTACATAGGAGCAGTATTATAGCAGTTATATTCCTGTACATAGGAGGCAGTATTATAGTAGTTATATTCTTGTACATAGGAGGCAGTATTATAGTAGTTATATTCTTGTACATAGGAGCAGTATTATAGTAGTTATATTCTTGTACCTAGGAGCAGTATTATAGTAGTTATATTCTTGTACATAGGAGGCAGTATTATTGTCGTTATATTCTTGTACATAGGAGGCAGTATTATAGTAGTTATATTCTTGTACATAGGAGCAGTATTATAGTAGATATATTCTTGTACATAGGAGCAGTATTATAGCAGTTATATTCTTGTACATAGGAGCAGTATTATAGTAGTTATATTCTTGTACATAGGAGGCAGTATTATAGTAGTTATATTCTTGTACATAGGAGGCAGTATTATAGTAGTTATATTCTTGTACATAGGAGCAGTATTATAGCAGTTATATTCCTGTACATAGGAGGCAGTATTATAGTAGTTATATTCTTGTACATAGGAGCAGTATTATAGTAGTTATATTCTTGTACATAGGAGGCAGTATTATAGTAGTTATATTCTTGTACATAGGAGGCAGTATTATAGTAGTTATATTCTTGTACATAGGAGCAGTATTATAGTCGTTATATTCTTGTACATAGGACGCAGTATTATAGTAGTTATATTCTTGTACATAGGGGCAGTATTATAGTAGTTATATTCTTGTACATAGGGGGCAGTATTATAGTAGTTATATTCTTGTGCATAGGAGGCAGTATTATAGTAGTTATATTCCTGTACATAGGAGCAGTATTATAGCAGTTATATTCTTGTACATAGGAGCAGTATTATAGTAGTTATATTCTTGTACATAGGAGCAGTATTATAGTAGTTATATTCTTGTACATAGGAGCAGTATTATAGTAGTTATATTCTTGTACATAGGGGCAGTATTATAGTAGTTATATTCTTGTACATAGGAGCAGTATTATAGTAGTTATATTCTTGTACATAGGAGCAGTATTATAGCAGTTATATTCTTGTACATAGGAGGCAGTATTATAGTAGTTATATTTTTGTACATAGGAGCAGTATTATAGTAGTTATGTTCCTGTACATAGGAGCAGTATTATAGTAGTTATATTCTTGTGCATAGGTGCAGTATTATAGTAGTTATATTCTTGTACATAGGAGCGGTATTATAGTAGTTATATTCCTGTACATAGGAGGCAGTATTATAGTAGTTATATTCTTGTACATAGGAGGCAGTATTATAGTAGTTATATTCTTGTACATAGGAGGCAGTATTATAGTAGTAATATTCCTGTACATAGGAGGCAGTATTATAGTAGTTATATTCTTGTACATAGGAGGCAGTATTATAGTAGTTATATTCCTGTACATAGGAGGCAGTATTATAGTAGTTATATTCTTGTACATAGGAGCAGTATTATAGTAGTTATATTCTTGTACATAGGAGCAGTATTATAGTAGTTATATTCTTGTACATAGGGGCAGTATTATAGTAGTTATATTCTTGTACATAGGAGCAGTATTATAGTAGTTATATTCTTGTACATAGGAGCAGTATTATAGCAGTTATATTCTTGTACATAGGAGGCAGTATTATAGTGGTTATATTTTTGTACATAGGAGCAGTATTATAGTAGTTATGTTCCTGTACATAGGAGCAGTATTATAGTAGTTATATTCTTGTACATAGGAGGCAGTATTATAGCAGTTATATTCCTGTACATAGGAGCAGTATTATAGTAGTTATATTCTTGTACATAGGAGCAGTATTATAGTAGATATATTCTTGTACATAGGAGCAGTATTATAGTAGTTATATTCTTGTACACAGGAGCAGTATTATAGTAGTTATATTCTTGTACATAGGAGCAGTATTATAGTAGTTATAGTCTTGTACATAGGAGCAGTATTATAGTAGTTATAGTCTTGTACATAGGAGCAGTATTATAGTAGTTATATTCTTGTACATAGGAGGCAGTATTATAGTAGTTATATTCCTGTACATAGGAGCAGTATTATAGCAGTTATATTCTTGTACATAGGAGCAGTATTATAGTAGTTATATTCTTGTATATAGGAGCAGTATTATAGTAGTTGTATTCTTGTACATAGGAGCAGTATTATAGCAGTTATATTCTTGTACATAGGAGCAGTATTATATTAGTTATATTCTTGTACATAGGAGGCAGTATTATAGTAGATATATTCTTGTACATAGGAGCAGTATTATAGTAGTTATATTCTTGTACATAGGGGCAGTATTATAGTAGTTATATTCTTGTACATAGGAGCAGTATTATAGTAGTTATATTCTTGTACAGAGGAGCAGTATTATAGTAGTTATATTCTTGTACATAGGAGCAGTATTATAGTAGTTATATTCTTGTACATAGGAGCAGTATTATAGTAGTTATATTCCTGTACATAGAAGCAGTATTATAGTAGTTATATTGTTGTACATAGGAGCAGTATTATAGTAGTTATAGTCTTGTACATAGGAGCGGTATTATAGTAGTTTTATTCCTGTACATAGGAGCAGTATTATAGTAGTTATATTCTTGTACACAGGAGCAGTATTATAGTAGTTATATTCTTGTACATGGGAGCAGTATTATAGTAGTTATATTCCTGTACATAGAAGCAGTATTATAGTAGTTATATTCTTGTACATAGGAGCAGTATTATAGTAGTTATATTCTTGTACATAGGAGGCAGTATTATAGTAATTATATTCTTGTACAGAGGAGCAGTTGTCACGGACGGTGTACAGGAAACAAGACAAAGCAACATGCACAAACGACTGAGTGGATCCAAAGCTAAGGAACCAAAAGGGAGACCCCTGCACAAGACCTGAGACTATCCCTGGCTGCTCAGCCTATGCAAAGATCCGAAAGGTGGAGGTTTGCATATCCACGTACCTCGACTATATAACCCCTGATCACCCTACAATAGTGAGGGAACACGACCACCGTCTCCCTACTCAGACACGGAGGGAGTCAGGGTCACCTGGGATCCAGCAAACAGAAAATAACAGATAAATGTTCAGCACTTAACTTTGTAGCAGACAGGAAAACAAGGTCAGCATGCACACACACTCCAGGAGGAAGTATAAGCCGCCCAGCAATGCACCATGGGGAGGGATTTAAAGGGAAGCAATCAGTCCAACTCCATGACAGCTGAGAGAGGCTAACGAGATGAGAAACTGAACAGCACAACAAAGAGAACTCAAGGAGGAGGTTTTGAAAGGCATCTGTCAGAGCTTCTCAGCTGTCTGGTTGTGACAGTACCCCTCCCTCTACGAGTGGACTCCGGACACTCAGAGCCCACCTTCTCAGGATGGGACCTATGGAAAGCCCTGATGAGACGAGAGGCCTTAATGTCCGTCACTGGGACCCACATCCTCTCCTCAGGACCATAACCCTCCCAATGAACAAGGTACTGAAGAGAACCGCGAACAAGACGAGAATCCACAATCCTAGAGACCTGAAATTCAAGATTCCCATCAACCATAATCGGAGGAGGAGGCAAAGGCGAGGGTACAATGGGTTGAACATAAGGTTTCAATAAGGACTTATGAAAAACATTATGGATCTTCCAAGTCTGAGGAAGATCAAGACGGTAGGCAACAGGATTGATGACAGACAGGATTTTGTAATGCCCAATAAACCTAGGACCCAACTTCCAGGAGGGAACCTTCAATTTAATATTCTTGGTAGACAACCACACCAGATCACCAACATTCAGGTCCGGACCAGGCACACGTCTCTTATCCGCCACACGCTTATATCTCTCACTCATGCTCTTTAGATTATCCTGAATCTTTTGCCAAATAGATGACAAAGACGAGGAGAATCTGTCCTCATCAGGTAAACCAGAAGACCCCTCTCCCGAAAAAGTCCCAAACTGCGGATGAAACCCATATGCACCAAAAAATGGCGACTTATCAGAGGACTCCTGACGACGGTTATTTAAAGCAAACTCAGCAAGGGACAAAAAAGAACACCAATCCTCTTGATTCTCCGCCGCAAAACAGCGCAGATATGTCTCCAGATTCTGATTGACGCGCTCTGTCTGGCCATTCGACTGCGGGTGGAAAGCAGAAGAGAATGACAACCGAACCCCCAAGCGAGAACAGAAAGCCTTCCAGAATCTGGAAACAAACTGCGTGCCCCTATCAGAGACTATGTCTGAAGGAATACCGTGCAATTTGACAATGTGATCAATAAATGCCTGCGCCAGCGTCTTAGCATTGGGCAAACAAGGAAAAGGGATGAAATGCGCCATTTTGCTAAAACGGTCCACCACCACCAGAATCACAGTCTTCCCCGAGGAACGAGGCAGGTCCGTGATAAAGTCCATGGACAGATGTGTCCAAGGACGGAAAGGAATGGGTAAGGGAAGGAGAGGACCTGATGCCCGTGAATGAGGGACTTTAGCACGAGCGCAAGTCTCACAGGCTGCCACAAAACCCTCAACCGACTTACGAAGCGCAGGCCACCAGAATCTCCGAGCGATGAGATCCAGTGTGGCTCTTTCCCCCGGGTGCCCAGCAAGGACCGTATCGTGGTGTTCCTTAAAAATCTTGTGTCTTAAAGCGAGAGGCACAAACAACCTGCCTGCACCTCTGCCTCCAATTCAGAAAAAAGAGCAGAGACCACCACACCTTCAGCCAAAATGGGACCCGGGTCTTCAAAATTCCCGCCTCTCGGAAAACAACGTGACAGGGCATCCGCCTTCACATTCTTAACTCCAGGGTGGAACGTGACCACAAAATTAAACCTAGAAAAGAACAAAGACCATCTGGCCTGTCTCGGGTTCAGACGCTTGGCTGACTCCAAGTAGGCCAGATTTTTATGGTCAGTAAGTACGGTAATAGGGTGTCTGGCTCCCTCTAGCCAATGGCGCCATTCCTCAAAAGCCAACTTGATGGCCAACAATTCCCTATCTCCCACATCGTAATTTCTCTCTGCGGAGGAGAGTTTTTTCGAGAAAAAGGCACACGGTCGCCATTTGGCAGGAGAGGAACCCTGAGACAAGACCGCCCCCACACCCACCTCAGAAGCATCAACCTCAACTATGAAGGGTAAAGAAATATCAGGTTGCACCAAGATGGGAGCGGAAGCAAAACTCTCCTTGATATTAGAAAAAGCCTTACGCGCCTCTACTGACCAAGAAGAAAAATCTACCCCCTTTCTGGTCATATCAGTGAGTGGTTTAACAATAGAGGAATAATTCAAAATAAACTTCCTGTAATAATTGGCAAAGCCCAAAAAACGCATCAGCGCCTTCTGATTCTCAGGAAGCTCCCACTCAAGCACAGCGCGGACCTTCTCGGGGTCCATGCGAAAACCATAAGCGGAGAGAAGAAACCCCAGAAATTTAATTTCTGGAACCGCAAACACACATTTTTCCAGTTTCGCATATAATTTATTCTCCCGCAGGATGAGCAAGACCTGACGTAAATGTTCCTTATGAGTTTTGAAATCAGGAGAAAAAATCTAAATGTCATCCAAATACACCAATACAAATTTTCCCATCAAATGATAAAAAATGCTGTTCACGAAATGCTGAAAAACGGCTGGGGCATTCATCAAACCAAAAGGCATAACCAAATTCTCAAAATGGCCCTCAGGGGTATTGAAGGCCGTCTTCCATTCGTCCGCTTCTCTGACCCTGACCAGGTTGTATGCCCCTCTTAGATCTAATTTGGAAAAGACTTTAGCCCCAACAACCTGGTTAAACAGGTCCGGCATCAGAGGAAGCGGATAAGGGTCACGAATGGTGATACTGTTCAGCTCCCTGAAATCCAGACAAGGTCTTAAAGAACCATCTTTTTTCTTAACAAAGAAAAAACCAGCGGCAACAGGTGACTTCGAGGGTCGTATGTGTCCTTTTCTCAGACTCTCAGAGATATAAGCACGCATAGCGAGCCTTTCAGGTTGGGAGAGATTGTATAAACGAGATTTAGGCAGCTTGGCGCCAGGGATGAGATTAATAGGGCAATCGTACTCCCTGTGCGGGGGCAAATCCTGAACTCCACTCTCAGAGAAGACATCCGAAAATTCAGAGAGAAAAGATGGTACAGTCTTCGTAGCAACCTCAGAAACAGGTGTCGTGAGGCAATTCTCTCTGCAAAAGTCACTCCAACCATTTATTTGCCTCGCTTGCCAATCAATGGTGGGGTTATGTTTAGTGAGCCAGGGTAGCCCCAACACTAGAGGGGTAGGTAATCCGCTAAGGACGAAACATGACACATCCTCAACATGAGCATCACTCACAATTAAACGGATATTGTGAACTATGCCCTTTAATGATTTCTGAGAAAGTGGAGCGGAATCGATAGCAAAAACAGGAATATCCTTTCCCAAAGTGCGCACCTGGAAACCCTGAGTTATAGCAAATTGATTATCAATGAGATTGACAGCTGCTCCACTATCCACAAAAATCGCACAAAAAATGTTCTTGCTCTCTAGCGCCACCCTAGCCGGCAGGACAAAACGGAAACTACAAGCAAACGGAAAACCTTCAATTTCCGCCTCAACCTTGCCAATAGTAACAGACGGAACATTTTTAAAAGATTTTTTCCTGTTTGTTTCTTTATTATTCCCAGAAAACTGCCTGAATCTCCTAGAGGGACAAATATTTGCCAAATGATTTATACCTCCACAACAAAAACAAACCTTCCCACGCGGGCTGAATCTTCTATTGTCAGAGGCAATCAACCCCAGCTGCATGGGCTCCTGCTCAGAAGGGGCTGACAGCGACTGAGACCTCTGCGCATAGAATGAGACCGCTGCACTGTCCTGGGACTGAGTATGACAGGAAGGAGTGATCTCTCCTCTCTCTCTAAGACGCCTATCAATACGAACGGCCTGAGACATAGCAGAGTCCAAGGATGTAGGCCTCTCATGAAAGGCAAATGCATCTTTCAATCCCTCTGAAAGACCATGGCAAAATTGACTTCGGAGTGCAGCATCATTCCAACCAGTATCAGCTGCCCATCTCCGAAATTCTGAGCTGTATATCTCTGCGGATTGTTTACCCTGGCATAATAGACGTAGTCTAGACTCAGCCAGAGTAATACGATCCGGATCATCATATATCTGACCCAGGGCTAAAAAGAATTCATCCACTGAACGGAGAGGCCGTGCCCCCTCCGGCAGCGAAAAGGCCCAGGACTGAGCATTACCCCTGAGCAGCGATATAATGATCCCCACCCTCCGTTCCTCATCACCAGAGGAATGGGGAAGAAGGCGAAAATGGAGTTTGCAAGCCTCTCTAAAACGCACAAAATTCTCACTACCCCCGGAGAATGTATCCGGGAGCGAGATCTTAGGCTCAGAACAAACTCCATGAACACCAGCTGAACCGGTCACTTGAAGCTGAGAAAAAGTCTTACGGAGATCAGCTACCTCCAATGAAAGACCCTGGAAGCGTTCAGCCAAAAGTGAAACCGGATCCATGCTTGAGACGGTTTTGGCGGCTTATAATGTCACGGACGGTGTACAGGAAACAAGACAAAGCAACATGCACAAACGACTGAGTGGATCCAAAGCTAAGGAACCAAAAGGGAGACCCCTGCACAAGACCTGAGACTATCCCTGGCTGCTCAGCCTATGCAAAGACCCGAAAGGTGGAGGTTTGCATATCCACGTACCTCGACTATATAACCCTGAACACCCTACAATAGTGAGGGGACATGACCACCGACTCCCTACTCCAGACACGGAGGGAGTCAGGGTCACCTGGGATCCAGCAAACAGAAAATAACAGATAAATGTACAGCACTTAACTTTGTAGCAGAAAGGAAAACAAGGTCAGCATGCACACACACTCCAGGAAGTAGTATAAGCCGCCCAGCAATGCACCATGGGGAGGGATTTAAAGGGAAGCAATCAGTCCAACTCCATGACAGCTGAGAGAGGCTAACGAGATGAGAAACTGAACAGCACAATAAAGAGAACTCAATGAGGAGGTTCTGAAAGGCCTCTGTCAGAGCTTCTCAGCTGTCTGGTTGTGACAGCAGTATTATAGTAGTTATATTCTTGTACATAGGAGGCAGTATTATAGTAGTTATATTCTTGTACATATGAGCAGTATTTCAGTTGACTACTCGTCTTGTGTTAATCAAAGCTGAGAAAGGAAACTAGTGAAATGTAAAATTGAGTAATTTTCTGCAGCAACAAATTATTTTTTCACTCTTATTTTTAAAGTCCTCTTTAAAATCTAAGACATCAACCAGATTTGTTGCCATAAAGAAGATATTAGAAACAATATGAAATTATTACTCACGTCATAATCTTCAGTCTCACTTGGATTTGACTGCCGATAAGGTTCACTCTCTTGTGATCTCTCCTGCAGATATAAAACATTGATTTTAAGGAGATGCGGCTTTAGACGTGCTGCGTCTGCCGGATTGCGGTGCGTTCAGAAGTAAGGAGATGGCACCTCTGGCAGCCATGCTTGTTCAGAGCACTCGGTAATGAGATTTCTTAGCTCTTAGGGTAAAAGCACTCATTCCCTGTCACCGACTGGTTTCCAGGTGTACAGCGCTGGAAGAAGTCATTGTCAGCATAGCCGCATATTCCAGGACTAGTTAGGCTGATGAGTTTTATACAATTCTCATCTCCAGGGAAGCAGAGAATTCTTGGGGTTCTTTGGTTGCTGCTCACTCGGCGCTGCATCTGAAATCTGCAACAAATCTGCACCAAACTGCATATTTCACTGTGGATTCTTGCGGAATTGCTGCAGGAAATTTTCATAGTGATATCACTAGGCTGCTGCATACTTACCAACATTGTAGTTGGTATACTCCAGACATTTAAGGTCTGCCCATTTTCGCCCAAGTCAGCCAGTGTATTTTCAAACTGTCTCTGAAAATTAAGTAGAGTCCTTGTAACTTCACAGTGTCAGACTGGTCATAGACAATACAAGGGCTGATGTGCACAGGGCCACGTGAGCCATCCTCACTACTGCTGGGAGTACTATGAGGGTCCTTATTAGAGGAAGTCCAGGCAGCCTGCTGAAGGTAGGACTGGCCTGCTGCTGTGGCCACATATCCCCTCCTAAGTTCCCTTCTTCATATCTTAATGAGAAACAATTGGAGGAGGACAGAACTTGGAAGTTATTGATGGAGAGCGTCTGGGGAGGTGTCTTGTGCTGCATTGTGGTATTTGGTTGTTTGGGAAGGTGTCCTGTGCTACACAATGGTAGTACCGATCCCGCAAACTTGTATTGGCCACATCCCGCCTTCTGTCAATTTGGACCTGTCTACAACATTGGGGCCGCTTTTAAAGGCTATATACACCTTCTGAGTCAATATTTGTTTTCATAATTGAAATTGACTAATTTTTGGCTAAAAATCATATTTTCTATTGACCTTTTTTTAAAAATAAATATTGAGCCATTCTGTCACAAAGGGTTAAAGATTACTTTTAATGTGTCCAAACATTATAAACTAAGTATGAGGATATGTAGGGGATAGCGCAGGGATCTAACTGCACTTACTATTTTTTCTGGGCGGCGCTCCGTTTGCCCGCTCTGGCCCCCGTTGTATTCTCCCGCCTGGTATGCTGATTTTACCATCGGTACAAGGAGGAAGAGACTGCCCTGTCTCTCATTGGGCGTCCCCTTCTCCCTGGCTGTAGCGCTGTCCAATCGCAGCAGAGAGCGTGGGAGAAAAAAACCTCACCTTCTCCGTGGCTGTGACGCTCTGCGCTGCGATTGGACAGCGCTACAGCCAGGAAGAAGGAGACGTCCACGGAGAAAGACTCGGTCTCCTCCTCATTGTTCTGAAGCTAAAATTAGTATACCAGGCGGGAGAATACAACGGGGGCCACAGCAGGCGAACAGAGCGGCGCCCAGGAAAAATAGTAAGTGCAGTGAGATCCCTGCGCTATCCCCTACGTATCCTGATGCTTAGTTTATAATGTTTGGACCATGAAAGGTCCTCTTTAACTGTTATTCTAACTGTGTGACTGGTGCTTTCACTTTGTGCCGTTCATCTAATAAACCTTATGTCTAACCTGCTAAGAGGTCATAAACACTTATTTCAGCCACATTCCTATCAGTATGATGAGAACTGAGCGATAGTGAGCGTTTATAATGTCAGAGAGCAGAGATAAGGAGTCCGTCAGGTGAGCCTGCTGACGGAGCATAGAGCTGCTACTAGAGCACCTCAGCTATATACAGAAAAAAGGGCTCCATATTTGTAATAAAGACCAAGGTAAAAATGAATTTAGCTAAAAATGAGTACAATCCAATAATTTAAAAAAATTGCCCTCAAAAGCTGTTCATAGCCTTTAAGTTTTTCCCAGAGCCACTTTAAATTCCCAGTCCACCCCTGCAAATTCAGGACTCATTGTGACTTTGACATCGGCCCAACTTACTTTCCGCCAGCTGCACCTGTTCTTGTGAGGGTCGAGTTAGGGGATTCTGTATGTTTGATAGTGCATAGTTGTAGTGTCAGTTGATTGTGTGGCTTCTACAGCTCCACTGTTCCTCCCATGCTATCTGGACTCTACTATGTTGTCACAACCAGCAGTTGCTGCTAAATAAGGGTTCATTTTCCTCTAACTCTTTGAGCTGTTCTGTGCAGTAAATTGTCAATCCAGTCCTGCCTTCATTGCTATCTCCCTCCTTGGTTGTGCTAGGCTAACCTGTGAATATCACCTTGGCTTTGCTCCTGACTACTTCCTTTGGTTTTACCCTTTGGATATCCTGTGATTTTACCTTGACTTTGTAGTGCCCTAGAGCAGGGAGTATTTTGACATTTGTGGACATTTGCCTATATCCCCTAAGCAAAATTAAAACTTCTTACTTTAGTTCTCTTGAAAGGGTTAACTTATACTGTTTATTACTGTGCTACTGCATTATATATATATATATATATATATATACACATATATAGTGATATATATCCTGTTCATTATCACTGTATTTACATGGCTCTGTGCAAAGGGTTAATGAATACTGAGAGACTGTTAGAGCTTTGAATGAGAAGCTGGTACATTTTCACAGCTGCCATAGGGTTTAAAGAAGACCATGTTTTGGAGGGAAAACTCCAGACTTGTTTACCACCATGTTTTGGAGGTAAACAACCTTAATTGTTTACCACCAAAAACCAGACACCCTGACCTTTTAACTGTCTGGTTTAGCTCTGTTGTTATGTCTGGAAACTTGTTTTTGTCTGAAAAATCTGCTGTGTCATTACCATTAAGTATAATTGAAGCTCTAATGTAAGTCTATACCAGACGAGAGCTGAAACATTGTATCTGTTTGTGCTGAGCTTCTCCACTCCACCCCTCCCACTAGAAGGTTCTAGTCTAGCAAAAACTGCATATAAAGAGAGCAGTCAGAGCCCCTAGTGTGCTGCAGTTAAGGACCAGTGCTTGGAGGGGAGATTTATGCCAGTCTGCATGAGTGACCAGAAGAAGATGCTGAGATGGTGACGCTGAGCCACAGACCATGGGTCACCTGTGACTAAGGAGCCATCCGGACTACTGAGCTACCAAACGTGGACCCTTGTCCAAGGTGCCAGCCTTCTGAGAGAGGGACAGCTAGCTCAGGCCTTTCCTCAGCATCAAACCCTTCTTCTGCCAGATAGGAGACTCTGCCAGACTACTTAGTGACCAGAAGAAGACGGGGATACACTGCCACAGACCCTGGATGACCAGCCTTAGATCAGGGTACCACCCTTCTGAAGAGAAAGAGAGACAGCTAGCTCAGGCTTTCCTCAGCATCAAACCCTTCTTCTGCCAGGGAGGAGACTGGAGAAGTCAGCCCTATGCCTCGTCTGTATTGTTTTGTACCTGAATTCCTCCAATAAAGAAGCACCCCATTTTGCTTTGATAGCCAGGGTCTAAAAGCATGGTTATCCAGTAATCATCAGACTGCTTGATGTCATCGAACCGTCTGTCACTGCATAAGCAAGGGAGTCTACAGAACGCGTTTCCACCTCCTCCACCCACTGAGATGATTGGGTGTCTTAGCTGATGTCACCGTCATCACCATCATCTTCTTTCTCCTCCAACTCCGACTCCTCTTTCTCCTCCTCAAGTGGCAGCACCTCCTCCTCTCCCAAGGAAGTTTCTCTTTGTGGGTCCCCAACAGCTACAGGGCAGACTGCAAGATGCATTAGCTGTTCTTCTTCTTCCTCCTCTGTCGCCACCTGTTGCATGAGTATCGGTGACTTTTCAAAAATACATATATGGGGGATGAGGGACAACTTCCGCATGAATGGCATGAGCTGCCACTGCCAGACCAGCAAACAACACATGCTCCCTGCTGAGGCGGTCTGGTATATGACCAAATCGTTCACCGCTTTCTGTTGCTCGTACAGACGCTCAAGCTTGGCAATATTGAATTCCAGTGAGTTGGAACGTCGCGGATTAAGCAGTGTAGCCGCAGTGCATTACAGATGCTGCAAGGCCAGGTGAGTGTTCCTCACCATGTGAGAATGGCTAGTCTCCTGGACATTGCCAGCACCTTGTGCAAGCCAGTGCATATTTTAAAAGGTCATTTAGGGAGCATGTGTTATTTCCACCCAGTTTAGGGCAGCCAGGATGTTGCACCCATTGTCGCTGACCACCTTGCCCGGTTAGAGTCGGCGGGGTAAAAGCCAGCAGGATGTTTGCTGCTTGATGTAATGTAAGCTTAACTTGACAAATGTGATAGAAAGGAGGGGTAGTGCAAGCGACCCTCTTCCCTGCTGCTGTTGGAGACAGGACCTTGTGCATAGAGGAGGAGGCAGATAAGTGCCAGCTGTGGGAGTCAGCCCCATGATATAGTGAGAGGGGGTTAAAAGGACCTGGCCATGTTGCAGTGGTACTGCCTCTCCACTGCCGCAAAAAACATTGACCCAGTGGGACATGAAAGTCATGTACTGTCCCTGACCTTAAGTACTGCTCCAGGTGTCCACCATGGATTGCAACCTGCCGCACAGCGAGAATCGCAAGGAGTGGCCCGCATTCTCTGCCACATGAGAGTACAAGGCTCTACTACAATGGTACTGCCGTGACTGCACCATCAGCATTGTGGCTAGGTGGGGGTTCAGCTTGTCGACAAGCTAATTGATAAATTGTTATCTTGGCTAATATTCCATTATAGATGTCTCACAATGGAGCCCAGGACAAGGAGGAGTCCTAGCAAGAGAAGAAGAAGTAGGTGATGATGATGACAAAAATTCCATACTGCTTGGGAATGTGGGCTGGCTGCCACAAAGACAACCAGGAGAAGGACAGACTTATTCTGATTGGGAATGCTGGCCAGTTGCATTTTCCCAAAGGATCCGGTGATGCCTCCTCCTGTACTGCAATAGACCTCTGGTACCTATAATTGTGTTTGAATGGCCATGGCTTATATTAATCCTGCAGATCTTGCACATGGCAGTGGTTTTGTGTGCCTGCCTTGTGGAGAAAAAGAGCCATACGGGAGTTGCTTGCACAGAGCCACAGGCAGCCAAGCTGGGCTTAGCTCTGGCACATTTTGGGCCTAACTCACCCACAGTATCAGCGACATCACCAGATCCCAAAGCAGACGTGGCCCTGGCTGTTCTTTGGAAGGTATGTTGCCTCTGCTCTTTATTGCTGCTGCCGCCAACACCCTTCTCCACTGATGTTACCTTCTCCTCAGTACCCCGATCCGACTCCCAGGTTCTGTCCAGCACACAATTGTCATCCTAGTCCTCACCCTCCCTGCCACTTTTATTAAATTGTGAAATAACATAGTGGGCCCCTAGGCCCCCCTCCCCTGATCTGCATTTTCCCAGACTGCCACTGTTGCTGCCCCCAGCTTTAGATAGAGGTGCCACTATTACCACCATCAACTCAGGTATGCATGGGGTCCCCAGCCTCCTCTCCAACCTCCTTCTCAGGGCAGCCCAGATGGTCACGGCTCTCACACATGTCATCAACAGGGAGACTGTGTAGTGGGGTTTTCTTGCCACTTAGGGAAAAAAAAGGTGTATAGGTATATAAGGTGTGATAGGCTGTCTGCACACATATACTTCGGTGGGTATATAAGGTGTGATAGGCTGTCTGCACACATATCCCTCGGTGTGTATATAAGGGGTGTGATAGGCTGTCTGCACACATATCCCTCTGTGGGTATATAAGGTGTGATAGGCTGTCTGCACACATATCCCTCGGTGGGTATATAAGGTGTGTGATAGGCTGTCTGCACACATATCCCTCCGTGGGTATATAAGGTGTGATAGGCTGTCTGCACACATATCCATAGGTGGGTATATAAGGTGTGATAGGCTGTCTGAACACATATCCATTGGTGGGTATATAAGGTGTGATAGGCTGTCTGCACACATATTCCTCGGTGGGTATATAAGGGGTGTGATAGGCTGTCTGCACACATATCCCTCTGTGGGTATATAAGGTGTGATAGGCTGTCTGCACACATATTCCTCGGTGGGTATATAAGGTGTGTGATAGGCTGTCTGCACACATATCCCTGGGTGGGTATATAAGGTGTGTGATAGGCTGTCTGCACACATATCCCTCGGTGGGTATATAAGGTGTTATAGGCTGTCTGCACACATATCCCTCTGTGGGTATATAAGGGGTGTGATAGGCTGTCTGCACACATATCCCTCTGTGGGTATATAAGGTGTGATAGGCTATCTGCACACATATCCCTCAGTGGGTATATAAGGTGTGATAGGCTGTCTGCACACATATCCCTCAGTGGGTATATAAGGTGTGTGATAAGCTGTCTGAACACATATCCCTATGTGGGTATATAAGGGGTGTGATAGGCTGTCTGCACACATATCCCTCGGTGGATATATAAGGTGTGATAGGCTGTCTGCACACATATTCCTCGGTGGGTATATAAGGTGTGATAGGCTGTCTGCACACATATCCCTGAGTGGGTATATAAGGTGTGTGATAGGCTGTCTGCACACATATCCCTCGGTGGGTATATAAGGTGTGATAGGCTGTCTGCACAAATATCCCTCGGTGGATATATATGGTGTGATAGGCTGTCTGCACACATATTCCTCGGTGGGTATATAAGGTGTGATAGGCTGTCTGCACACATATCCCTAGGTGGGTATATAAGGTGTGATAGTCTGTCTGCACAAATATTCCTCGGTGGGTATATAAGGTGTGTGATAGGCTGTCTGCACACATATCCCTCGGTGGGTATATAAGGTGTGATAGGCTGTCTGCACACATATCCCTCGGTGGGTATATAAGGTGTGATAGGCTGTCTGCACACATATCCCTCGGTGGGTATATAAGGTGTGATAGGCTGTCTGCACACATATTCCTCGTGGGTATATAAGGTGTGATAGTCTGTCTGCACACATATCCCTCTGTGGGTATATAAGGTGGGATAGGCTGTCTGCACACATATTCCTCAGTGGGTATATAAGGTGTGATAGGCTGTCTGCACACATATCCCTCTGTGGGTATATAAGGTGTGATGGGCTGTCTGCACACATATCCCTCTGTGGGTATATAAGGTGTGATAGGCTGTCTGCACACATATGCCTCTGTGGGTATATAAGGTGTGATAGGCTGTCTGCACACATATCCCTGGGTGGGTATATAAGGTGTGATAGTCTGTCTGCACACATATCCCTCTGTGGGTATATAAGGTGTGTGATAGGCTGTCTTCACACATATCCCTTGTGGGTATATAAGGTGTGATAGGCTGTCTGCACACATATCCTTCGGTGGGTATATAAGGTGTGTGATAGGCTGTCTGCACACATATCCCTCGTGGGTATATAAGATGTGATAGGCTGTCTGCACACTTATACCTCGTGGGTATATAAGATGTGATAGGCTGTCTGCACACCTATCCCTCCATGGGTATATAAGGTGTGATAGGCTGTCTGCACACATATCCCTCGTGGGTATATAAGATGTGATAGGCTGTCTGCACACATATCCCTCCATGGGTATATAAGGTGTGATAGGCTGTCTGCACACATATCCCTCCATGGGTATATAAGGTGTGATAGGCTGTCTGCACACCTATCCCTCCATGGGTATATAAGGTGTGATAGGCTGTCTGCACACCTATCCCTCCATGGGTATATAAGGTGTGATAGGCTGTCTGCACACATATCCATCGGTGGGTATATAAGGTGTGATAGGCTGTCTGCACACATATCCCTCAGTGGGTATATAAGGTGTGATAGGCTGTCTGCACACATATCCCTCAGTGGGTATATAAGGTGTGTGATAGGCTGTCTGCACACATATCCCTCGGTGGATATATAAGGTGTGATAGGCTGTCTGCACACATATTCCTCGGTGGGTATATAAGGTGTGATAGGCTGTCTGCACACATATCCCTGAGTGGGTATATAAGGTGTGTGAGGCTGTCTGCACACATATCCATCGGTGGGTATATAAGGTGTGATAGGCTGTCTGCACACATATCCCTCGGTGGATATATAAGGTGTGATAGGCTGTCTGCACACATATTCCTCGGTGGGTATATAAGGTGTGATAGGCTGTCTACACACATATCCCTCGGTGGGTATATAAGGTGTGATAGGCTGTCTGCCCACATATCCCTCGGTGGGTATATAAGGTGTGATAGTCTGTCTGCACAAATATTCCTCGGTGGGTATATAAGGTGTGTGATAGGCTGTCTGCACACATATCCCTCTGTGGGTATATAAGGTGTGATAGGCTGTCTGCACATATATCCCTGGGTGGGTATATAAGGTGTGATAGTCTGTCTGCACACATATCCCTCGGTGGGTATATAAAGTGTGATAGGCTGTCTGCACACATATCCCTTGGTGGGTATATAAGGTGTGATAGGCTGTCTGCACACATATCCCTCGGTGGGTATATAAGGTGTGATAGGCTGTCTGCACACATATTCCTCGTGGGTATATAAGGTGTGATAGTCTGTCTGCACACATATCCCTCTGTGGGTATATAAGGTGGGATAGGCTGTCTGCACACATATTCCTCAGTGGGTATATAAGGTGTGATAGGCTGTCTGCACACATATGCCTCTGTGGGTATATAAGGTGTGATGGGCTGTCTGCACACATATCCCTCGTGGGTATATAAGGTGTGATAGGCTGTCTGCACACATATCCCTGGGTGGGTATATAAGGTGTGATAGTCTGTCTGCACACATATCCCTCTGTGGGTATATAAGGTGTGTGATAGGCTGTCTTCACACATATCCCTTGTGGGTATATAAGGTGTGATAGGCTGTCTGCACACATATCCTTCGGTGGGTATATAAGGTGTGTGATAGGCTGTCTGCACACATATCCCTCGTGGGTATATAAGATGTGATAGGCTGTCTGCACACTTATCCCTCGTGGGTATATAAGATGTGATAGGCTGTCTGCACACATATCCCTCCATGGGTATATAAGGTGTGATAGGCTGTCTGCACACATATCCCTCCATGGGTATATAAGGTGTGATAGGCTGTCTGCACACATATCCCTCGTGGGTATATAAGATGTGATAGGCTGTCTGCACACATATCCCTCGTGGGTATATAAGGTGTGATAGGCTGTCTGCACACATATCCCTCCATGGGTATATAAGGTGTGATAGGCTGTCTGCACACCTATCCCTCAGTGGGTATGTAAGGTGTGATAGGCTGTCTGCACACATATCCATCGGTGGGTATATAAGGTGTGATAGGCTGTCTGCACACCTATCCCTCGTGGGTATATAAGGTGTGATAGGCTGTCTGCACACATATCCCTCTGTTGGTATATAAGGTGTGATAGTCTGTCTGCACACATATCCCTCTGTTGGTATATAAGGTGTGATAGGCTGTCTGCACACACATCCCTCGGTGGGTATATAAGGTGTGATAGGCTGTCTGCACACATATCCCTCGGTGGGTATATAAGGTGTGTGATAGGCTGTGTGCACACTTATCCCTCGGTGGGTATATAAGGGGTGTGATAGGCTGTCTGCACACCTATCCCTCGTAGGTATATAAGGTGTGATAGGCTGTCTGCACACATATCCCTCTGTTGGTATATAAGGTGTGATAGTCTGTCTGCACACATATCCCTCTGTTGGTATATAAGGTGTGATAGGCTGTCTGCACACACATCCCTCGTGGGTATATAAGGTGTGATAGGCTGTCTGCACACCTATCCCTCGTGGGTATATAAGGTGTGATAGGCTGTCTGCACACATATCCCTCGGTAGGTATATAAGGTGTGATAGGCTGTCTGCACACATATCCCTCGGTGGGTATATAAGGTGTGATAGACTGTCTGCACACACATCCCTCGTGGGTATATAAGATGTGATAGGCTGTCTGCACAAATATTCCTCGGTGGGTATATAAGATGTGATAGGCTGTCTGCACACATATTCCTCGGTGGGTATATAAGGTGTGATAGGCTGTCTGCACACATATCCCTCGGTGGGTATATAAGGTGTGATAGGCTGTCTGCACACATATCCCTCGGTGGGTATATAAGGTGTGATAGACTGTCTGCACACACATCCCTCGTGGGTATATAAGATGTGATAGGCTGTCTGCACAAATATTCCTCGGTGGGTATATAAGATGTGATAGGCTGTCTGCACACATATTCCTCGGTGGGTATATAAGGTGTGATAGGCTGTCTGCACACTAACTCTTATAGAGTCACTCCCAGCCGGTCTAGCTGCTTTCCATGTTGCACTCAGTGGTTACTCTGGATATTGTCTGCTGCTTAGAATAATGGGACTCCACTGTGTATATCTCCTGTATAGCTGTATGAAGCAGCAGTATGTATGATCAGTCGTTATGCATCTTTTGTTATGGGTTTTGGGTGCCAGATGAGAACCCATCAAGGCTATGGGCCAAGGTATTTAGTGACATGGCGTGAGCATCGAGTTGAACCTTTCCTGGGGTGGTGGGAATCCCACCTATAACTTGTATAGTGCACCCATATTGTGCTCTCATATATGACGGGAGGGAGGGTCTATGACATCGTGTCCGAATATTACCGTTTACGGGTTACCTTGAGTCCAGTGAAATTACCCCCATCTTCTAATCTCATTTAATGAGGCTATCCTACATTTGATCACAACTTACCGGTATTGCATTTTCGTAACTGACACTCCTGGGTGGCGGGTGGTATTGGTTTCCTCTGAGTTGTAAAGTATGTGATTGATCATCTGAACGAGAAAGAAGATATCTGAGTGACCTCGTAAGAAAAGACCCCTCAATAATGTCTCACAGGACAACATGTGGATATGTCTGCTACATATGCTGCCCTATGTGAGAGCGGTATATTACATCTACAGGTCTATACTCCTATGTAAGAGCGGTATATTACATCTACAGGTCTATACTCCTATGTAAGAGCGGTATATCACATCTACAGGTCTATACTCCTATGTAAGAGCTGTATATTACATCTACAGGTCTATACTCCTATGTAAGAGCGGTATATTACATCTACAGGTCTATACTCCTATGTAAGAGCGGTATATCACATCTACAGGTCTATACTCCTATGTAAGAGCGGTATATTACATCTACAGGTCTATACTCCTATGTAAGAGCGGTATATCACATCTACAGGTCTATACTCCTATGTAAGAGCTGTATATTACATCTACAGGTCTATACTCCTATGTAAGAGCGGTATATTACATCTACAGGTCTATACTCCTATGTAAGAGCTGTATATTACATCTACAGGTCTATACTCCTATGTAAGAGCAGTATATCACATCTACAGTCCGTACTCCTATGTAAGAGCGGTATATCACATCTACAGGTCCGTACTCCTATGTAAGAGCGGTATATCACATCTACAGGTCCGTACTCCTATGTAAGAGCAGTATATCACATCTACAGGTCTATACTCCTATGTAAGAGCGGTATATCACATCTACAGGTCTATACTCCTATGTAACAGGGGTATATTACATGTACAGGTCCATACTCCTATGTAAGAGCGCTATATCACATCTACAGGTCCGTACTCCTATGTAAGAGCGGTATATCACATCTACAGGTCCGTACTCCTATGTAAGAGCAGTATATCACATCTACAGTCCGTACTCCTATGTAAGAGCGGTATATTATATCTACAGGTCCGTACTTATATGTAAGAGCAGTATATCACATCTACAGGTCCGTACTTATATGTAAGAGCGGTATGTCACATCTACTGGTCCATACCCCTATGTAAGAGCGGTATATTATATCTACAGGTCCGTACTCCTATGTAAGAGCGGTATATTATATCTACAGGTCCGTACTCCTATGTAAGAGCGGTATGTCACATCTACTGGTCCATACCCCTATGTAAGAGCGGTATATTATATCTACAGGTCCGTACTCCTATGTAAGAGCGGTATATTATATCTACAGGTCCGTACTCCTATGTAAGAGCGGTATATCACATCTACAGGTTCGTACTCCTATGTAAGAGCAGTATATCACATCTACAGGTCCGTACTCCTATGTAAGAGCGGTATGTCACATCTACTGGTCCATACCCCTATGTAAGAGCGGTATATTATATCTACAGGTCCGTACTCCTATGTAAGAGCGGTATATTACATCTACAGGTCTATACTCCTATGTAAGAGCGGTATATCACATCTACAGGTCTATACTCCTATGTAACAGGGGTATATTACATGTACAGGTCTATACTCCTATGTAAGAGCGGTATATAACATCTACAGGTCTATACTCCTATGTAACAGGGGTATATTACATGTACAGGTCCATACTCCTATGTAAGAGCGCTATATCACATCTACAGGTCCGTACTCCTATGTAAGAGCGGTATATCACATCTACAGGTCCGTACTCCTATGTAAGAGCGGTATATCACATCTACAGGTCCGTACTTATATGTAAGAGTGGTATATTACATCTACAGGTCTATACTCCTATGTAAGAGCGGTATATCACATCTACAGGTCTATACTCCTATGTAAGAGCGGTATATCACATCTACAGGTCCGTACTCCTATGTAAGAGCAGTATATCACATCTACAGTCCGTACTCCTATGTAAGAGCGGTATATTATATCTACAGGTCCGTACTTATATGTAAGAGCAGTATATTACATCTACGGGTCCGTACTCCTATGTAAGAGTGGTATATCACATCTACAGGTCCGTACTTATATGTAAGAGTGGTATATTACATCTACAGGTCCGTACTCCTATGTAAGAGCGGTATGTCGCATCTACAGGTCCATACTCCTATGTAAGAGCGGTATATTATATCTACAGGTCCGTACTCCTATGTAAGAGCGGTATGTCACATCTACTGGTCCATACCCCTATGTAAGAGCGGTATATTATATCTACAGGTCCGTACTCCTATGTAAGAGCGGTATATTATATCTACAGGTCCGTACTCCTATGTAAGAGCGGTATATCACATCTACAGGTTCGTACTCCTATGTAAGAGCAGTATATCACATCTACAGGTCCGTACTCCTATGTAAGAGCGGTATATTACATCTACAGGTCTATACTCCTATGTAAGAGCGGTATATAACATCTACAGGTCTATACTCCTATGTAACAGGGGTATATTACATGTACAGGTCCATACTCCTATGTAAGAGCGCTATATCACATCTACAGGTCCGTACTCCTATGTAAGAGCGGTATATCACATCTACAGGTCCGTACTCCTATGTAAGAGCGGTATATCACATCTACAGGTCTATACTCCTATGTAACAGGGGTATATTACATGTACAGGTCCATACTCCTATGTAAGAGCGCTATATCACATCTACAGGTCCGTACTCCTATGTAAGAGCGGTATATTACATCTACAGGTCTGTACTCCTATGTAAGAGCAGTATATCACATCTACAGGTCCGTACTCCTATGTAAGAGCGGTATATTACATCTACAGGTCTATACTCCTATGTAAGAGCGGTATATCACATCTACAGGTCTATACTCCTATGTAACAGGGGTATATTACATGTACAGGTCCATACTCCTATGTAAGAGCGCTATATCACATCTACAGATCTATACTCCTATGTAAGAGCGGTATATCACATCTACGGGTCCGTACTCCACAGAAAATGATCCTTTCTTCAATCACAGACTGGTTACAGTGCACACATCCCCTCCCCTCAGCCTGAGAAGTAATCAAATTAACAGTCCAGTTGAAACATCTATTGTAGCCATTGTGTTTCTACAACCAGACGAATGCTCAGCAGGTCACTGATTACTTTTTGTCTTACAAGTAGCGAACCATAGGGAATTGAACATAATATTGCAACATTAAACGTTATGGACAGCTGTAACGGACCGTTTCAGCAGACAAGGGGTTAAAATCCGTTTAGGCGATATGCCCCTTTCTGAGAGACAGGCACAGCTACTGCAGAACACCAAACTCCCGAACTGGATACAAAATAGCACTCCAAACTGGAACCTCACGAATAGCTGCCAGCAGACGAACAGGAAAAGCATACAATCAGCTTACACTCCTGGCAATCAGTCTCTAACAGCATACAGGGAATCCCCCCAATAACGAGACAAGGCTCCGTGTAGAGGGTCAAGCAGTGCTCTGACTGTACTTCAGGTACAGCCTCTTTTATTCATAAAAAACAAACATAGTACTGCCCACAGGGTTTTGAAATCCAACCAATCAATATCTTACAACACACACAATGCAAGTACAGCAACCAATCGTTCACGCCCCCTAGAGGACCAGAAGGGAGACTGCGACACAGAACAGATACAACACATATGCCCACATCCCCACAATGCATCATGGTTTCCTTCTCTCTGTCCCGGAGACAACCGAGGGCAATCCAATTATCTCTCAGGACAAAGGGAGATCGTTAATACACATGTGGAGACAACAGGACAGACATCACCATTTAAACACACAATGGGACAATGGGATAATAGAAACACACCCAGCATATTCCTCTCAAGCTGACAAGTTACACTTATTATAAATTGTTACAACTTTGGGAGGTTACATTGTCCATACATATAACTTACATCAATTTAAACAGTATAACTTGGGGGACAAACCTATCCAAAAATCACTTGAATAGGTTCAGGGGTTCAAAAGTTAGCATGGGCCATAATCCTGAGGCAAGAGGCCTTCAAACAGCCCCCTCCAAAACACCGTGGCGAGGTTGGTTTCGCCACACATCTCCCCCCCCCCCCCAGGGAAGACTAACCAGATACCTGACCTCACGCCGGTCGGTACCTGAGTTAGTCTGGCAGCCCACCCACAACCAAATACTGGACCTGTTGAATTTAGTAGCCTGTCTCTGTCCAGTGAATCCACCAAGGTTATATTGGTAGCTGGTACTCCCGGTCTCTGAGTTGCTCCCTGGCTTGGAGTGGAGGTTGCTTTGTGGGCAGGGATCAGCGGGACTCTGCCCTGGTACCAGCGCTACCACGGAAGAAGCCTGGTTGGAGTCTGGTTGTTGGAGGGGGAAACCAACTGTCTCCCCTTTGGCTAAACAGCTCTGTTGCTGGGGGACAGGAACAACTGTCCCTACCCCCTGTGCTGTAAGTGCAGAGACCACGGTCCCATCTGCACTGTTGTGGGGCTTACTGTCTCCCCCTGGTGCGTTAAGCTGCCGCTGGGGAGAGGGGGTAACGAGCTCCTCTCCCATACATACTTCCAGCCGCTGGGGAGGGCGACCGACTGCCTCCGCTCCCAATACAGTGTCCTGCTGCTGGGGAAAGGAGACTGGGCTCTCTATTCCCTGTAGGACACTCTGCCACTGGGAGACAGGACGGACTGTCTCGGCCCCCTGTAACTCCGCCTGCCGCTGGGGAATGGAGACTGGGCTCCCAATTCCCAAAAAATCATGCTGCTGCTGTGGGGCAGGAACAACTACCTCTGACCCCTGTAACTCAGCCTGCCGCTGGGAGGGAGGACGTTGCTCTCCTCTCCCTGCATTTCACACTGCCTTCCCGGGATATCACTCTGCTGCTCTAGGGCAGGAACAACTACCTCTGCCCCCTGTAACATAGCCTGCCGCTGGGGAGGGAGGACGCTGCTCTCCTCTCCCTGCACTTCACACTGCCGCTGGGGAATGGAGACTGGGCTCCCAATTCCCTGCAATTCACACTGCCGCTGGGGAATGGAGACTGGGCTCCCAATTCCCTGCAATTCACACTGCCGCTGGGGAATGGAGACTGGGCTCCCTCTGTCCCGCAACTGTAACTTCCGATGGAGGTCCACCCAACGTGGCAGCTGACCGTCACCTTCTGCCCGGTATAGTAGGGTCTTGAACACTAGACTCCTCACGAACTTCACGTATTTCTCAGCTGCATTGGGTCCGAAGAAGTTCAGCCGCAACCACATCATACGGTCAAATTCCTCAACAGAGTATCTGTACTCCACTGCTGGTTCCATCCTGGTGCTTTTAGGGTCGCTGTACTGAGACATGCGTTGCCCTTAAGTTGTAAAATCCAAAGAAATGGTGTCTCCTGTAGCTGTCCTTCTGGCTGTAGGAACGATCCCGCTGCTTGCCACCAATTGTAACGGACCGTTTCAGCAGACAAGGGGTTAAAATCCGTTTAGGTGATATGCCCCTTTCTGAGAGACAGGCACAGCTACTGTAGAACACCAAACTCCCGAACTGGATACAAAATAGCACTCCAAACTGGAACCTCACGAATAGCTGCCAGCAGACGAACAGGAAGAGCATACAATCAGCTTACACTCCTGGCAATCAGTCTCTAACAGCATACAGGGAATCCCCCCAATAACGAGACAAGGCTCCGTGTTGAGGGTCAAGCAGTGGTCTGACTGTACTTCAAGTACAGCCTCTTTTATTCATTAAAAACAAACATAGTACTACCCACAGGGTTTTAAAATCCAACCAATCAATATCTTACAACACACACAATGCAAGTACCGCAACCAATCGTTCCCGCCCCCTAGAGGACCAGAAGGGAGACTGCGACACAAAACAGATCCAACACATCCCCACAATGCATCATGGTTTCCTCCTCTCTGTCCCGGAGACAACCGAGGGCAATCCAATTATCTCTCAGGACAAAGGGAGATCGCCAATACACAGGTGGAGACAACAGGACAGACATCACCATTTAAACACACAATGGGACAATGGCACAATGGGATAATAGAAACACACCCAGCATATTCCTCCCAAGCTGACAAGTTACACTTATTATAAATTGTGATACAACTTTGTGAGGTTACATTGTCCATACATATAACTTACATCAATTTAAACAGTATAACTTGGGGGACAAACCTATCCAAAATTCACTTGAATAGGTTCAGGGGTTCAAAAGTTAGCATGGGCCATAATCCTGAGGCAAGAGGCCTTCAAACAGCCCCCTCCAAAACACCGTGGCGAGGTTGGTTTCGCCACAACAGCCAAAATTAAGGACAGTAGATAGTAGCCAAACGCAATCCGCTACAACTACTGATGCTGTTCTTCCTGTGCTAACTACTTGATCCCGAAGTAACCCTTGGAATACTGGCGGAGAAAGCCTATGTCAAAATAGCGCTCCGATACAACCCGTTTGGTTACAGGTATATCACTTAGGTCCGGTAGGAGGGCTTGGTCGGGCTAAGGGTCTAGAGGCGGACCACTGAGGTACTGGAGTTGGGTTAGAGGCTGGTAAACTGGGCTGAGGTAGTGGATAGTGCTCGCTTCCGCCTGACCTCTGAAATTCCAGATATTCATCGGACAAAGTAGCCGCTTGCTGTACAGTCCATGGTCGCTTATCTCGCTCCCAATCCCGTACTATAGGAGAGGTGTGGTCAAAGAACTGTTCTAAGAGCACTAGCTTGGTGATGTCCTCTATGGTATGGGCGTGGCTTCCCTGGAACCAACCCTTAAGGTTCTGCTGCAGACGATGTGCCCACTTCACGTAGGTTGTGTTGTTTTTTTCCCCGGAATTCTCAAAACTTAATCTGGCTGGTTTCAGGTGTAATGGCAAATTGGGCTAGCAGAGATCTTTTACCTGGTCATAATCCATAGCGTCCTTGTTCTCCATCGCGGGATGCGCATCCGCAGCTTTGCCAGTTAAGGCTACTTTCACACTAGCGTTGTTTAAATCTGGCGTTCAATTCCGACACTGGAACTGCCCGCCGGATCCGGAAAAACGTGTGAAAACAAATTACATTTGAATTCTGATCAGGATTTTGATCACAATGAAAAAATGCATTGGAAAAAATGGATCCGCCATTTATGGACTTTAACTTTTTTTTCACATTTTATGGGTTTAACATGCAAAAGCCGGATCCGGTTTGACTGAACACATGGCGCCCGATCCGGCGTTAATGCAAGTCAATGGGAAAAAGACCGGATCCGGCGTTCAGTCAAAGTGTTCAGGATTTTTGGCCGGAGGTAAAAATACAACATGCTACGGTTTTCTGAAAAGCCTGATCAGTCAAAAAGACTGAACTGAAGACATCCTGATGCATCCTGAGGGACGGACTCTCCATTCAGAATGCATGGGGATGAAACTGATCAGTTCTTTTCCGGATTTGAGCCCCTAGGACGGAACTCAGCGCCGGAAAAGAAAAACGCTAGTGTGAAAGTGCCCTAAATTACTGGCTTGACACGCATAGTGGAACGCAAGCGCCCGACGCATGCGCACATGATGGCCACTGTGTGGCGCGCACGCTTCATAAGACGCCGGTCAGACTGGATTCAGCCATCGCTCAAGCATCTAACTTTCTACTCTTCCTACAGAGCGGCTCCAGGTAGGCCAATCGTCCTTGGGTCGTTAGTTACTTTATTTACCCCTGCGAGGTATACATGATCTGTTCCTCCTCCTCCTTCTTTTATGTCCTTGTTGCCTCAGCCCTTTTATGGTGTCCCTACAAAGTTACCTTAACTATGATTACACAGCATTTCGTTTTGTGACAGCTGTAGTCACGTCCTATTTACTGCAGGCACGTAACCCATTGTTATTTACTGTGGACCTCGGCCTTCATATGAATGTTTATTTTTTTGCTGTAATTGATCTCCGCCATGTTACACCAACTGCCCTATTTTATGTACATACCACCCACTGTATGTAATAGAAATACTAGGACCTCCGCAGACTCTGCCACGGATACGTAGGATATACCTCTTACCTGATACCAAACTACTGTACACCATGTCCGTCGTGATGTATTGAACTGTTACTCACTATATATATTTTTTTTATGTTTGTACTTTAGTTTGAAAAAGGCCTTGTTGGCCGAAACGTCTAAGCTGCATAACGATTAAAATTCACTAATCAAGTATAAGGTCACTGGAGTTTTTTATCTACATTTGACGGGGTAGGAACCCTGCTTCCAGCGACGGAGGTCAACAACTACATCCAAGCCACTGTTTATCTTGTTCTTTGTCCCAGCGGCTCTCAAGTACGTCTTTCAGCATTGTGACGAACTGAACTGTCACTGGGGCTGCTGGAGAAGCCTGAGGGCTAGCCTCCTTCCTATGGACAATGGACCCAGAACTATGGAGACCCCCCTCTACTCCCTGTAACTCACCAGACTGCTGGGCAGAGAGGCTGTCTGCCTTCTCTTTCTGGAACCCCGGGGCTGTACCAGGTGCTGGGCAGAGGCTTGTGGCACTTTGCCCTGTTGTCAGCGCCTCACTTGGGGACTCAGTGAGCTTTACAACTTCCACAGAAAAGTCCATCGAATCCACACTCTCTGGGTATGTGGCTTCCACTGGGTCTGAGACACTCTGCTGGACGCATCCTAGCAGCTCCTTGTATGCCTTTCCCAGTAGCCATTCTTGTTTTACCACGTACTACAAATCAGCTCTCAGCTCTGGAACTCTCTCCAAACCAAATAAGCCTTCCCGGGTGTGCAAAAATGTCCTCCAGGGCAGAGTCCCCATCATCCTTAACCTCAAACATATCCACTAGGGTGTCCCACAACAGTCCAGGGTCATCAAAGTGGTAGCCCTCTGGATATTCAGCTGTAAATCCTGGCTATGTTTGTTCTGCATACCAACGCAGGGCACGATACCATTCATCCAGCTTTACCTCTCGCTGAACCAACTTGTGCAAATCAGCCACCCAGTGCTTCTGAGGCTGCTCTCCCAGGATAACAGGATAACCATTAGCAGGACCATCTGATTCTGGACCCTTTGTTCTGGAAATGGATGAAACCGGCCCAGGTGTGCCCTGGCAATATTCCATAGAGCTGTCTGTGCCATCTGCCTGAGGTTGAAGTAGTCTTCCATAGACAGACCCTTTTCTCCATTTGGACAGATAATCCACAACCATTTGGAGTACTCCCCTGCCAGGATCATGGCTGCTTGAGTCAGTTCTCCTCAGCCGGCTGAGAAATAAATCCCGGTGGAAGTTTGGACTGCTCTGTAGGGAGGAAGCAAATCCCACCGCTTGCCACCAATTCTGATGGCACGCCTGGCATCTCGACTGGGTACCTCCGTCAGAAAACAGCTTCCCCTCCTCTGGAACCCGAATTCCAGTGTCCTCAGCTCAAACCTGCCTAATAATTGGACAGAGTCAATATATGAGGACAGAACGCTAAACTCCTCAATCATCAGACAACACTGACTTTATTGAAGACCAACTCAGTATATATACAATTCAAGAAGTCTAACAACATAACTCAATCAAACATGAACAGCAAACAGACATCTCCCCCTCCCAGTGTCTTAATAAAATAGGGAGAGAGGAGACACATGTGATGGGATTATCTCCTGAGTGTATCAGAAGGTGATCTATTCCTCTACACTGTAGTTGTGTCACAAAGAGGGTAGTGACCACTATCTCCACTCACACCCCTGTCCCTGCCTACTTGCACCACTTGTCCTAGGCAACGAGGTGCAACTGGGCGGCGTTCCCTAGCCTGGGTAAGTGCGGAGGGACATATAAGTCAAACAACAGATATGTCAGTAAGCCGAGTCAGAACCAGGATGTAACTAAAGTACAAAAGGATAGTCAAAGAGAAGTCAAGTCCACGCCAAAGGTCAAACCATAAGAAGCCAATATACGCAGGGAGCAACCAGGGATGGAGCCGGGAATCTAGCCACATGTAACGCTGAACAAGTTCAGGATAGAGACTGAATTCACAGGCAACCTGTGGCCAGCAGGCTGCCTGTTGAATAGTGGAGAAGAGGAGTCATGTGACATGACCAGCATCACATGAGTCATTCTCCTGAACCCAGCCAAGGACCGAGTGATCGGCTCGGCACTCAGGCTTACCGCAGTTGCCATGGACGCGAAGGACGCTGACCGCGCCAAAGGAATGCGCGCGGCCAGATCCTCCCCGCCCCTCGTTGCTGTGGAGATGAGGGCGTAGTCAACGTCCTCGCTCCGTATGAACAGCAGAGCTCTGATGGCGGTGAATAGGGGGAACCTGCCGTCGGTGCCCCGTGACAAGTCGGCTACTCCTAGAGTCATCTATATTAATCCTATCACTAACACAATAGAACACGTACTCCACGTACTTCAAATCGCAGGCCCATGTGATCCCGGACCCTTTGTTCTGGAAATGGATTAAACCAGCCCCGGTGTGCCTCAGCCCAAGCCCGCCTAATAATTGGACAGAGCTAATATGAGGACAGAACGCTAAACTCCGCAATCATCAGGCAACACTAATGTTGAAGAGTAAATCAAGAACTGACTTTATTGAAGAACAACATAACTCAATCCAACATGAACAGCAAACAGACATCTCCTCCCCAGTTTCTAAATGAAATAATAGGGAGAGAAGAGACACCTGTGAAGGGATTATCTCCTGAGTGTATCAGAGGGTGATCTCTTCCTCTACACTGTAGTCGGCTACTCCTTGAGTCATCTATCTTAATCCCATCACTAACACAAGTTCCTTCAATATGGTTGATCACTGGATCCAAGGTATGGGCTTTTCCACAGTCAAGGATTCTCTTTTTTCAAAATAGAAATCACAAATCGTGTATAAAATCACATAAGTTCACTGGTTGTATCACCTGCCTGACCCGGGTTTCGCTTTTGCTTGCTTCGTCAGGGGCAACGTATAAGCAATAGGAAAGATGTGGCCTATAAACTCCACACATAAAGTTAATAGTTCCTTGTAACCCCAAGAGGTCTGAGGGGGTTCTCCATAGTTCTGTGTCCATAGTCCGTAGGCTAGCACTGAGGCTTTTCCAGCAGCCCCAGTGACGGTTCAGTCCGTCACATTTCTCCCCTCCCAACAGTAGACTAACCAGGTACCAGACCCCCAACTGGTCTGGACCTGTGTTAGTCGGGCAAAATAAATCCAAAACCTCTTCAAACTGGTCCGCTTGACTCTGCTGCAGGACAGTGATGCCACCCACGTCATCTCCTGGGTAAACACACTGCTGCTGGGGACAGAGGTCAGCTACCTCTTCTCCCTGTAATCCCCTCTGCCACTGGGGAGAGAGGTCGGCTACCTCTTCTCCCTGGGTCTTCATCTGCTGCTGGGGAGAGAGGTCAGCTACCTCTTCTCCCTGGGTCTTCATCTGCTGCTGGGGAGAGAGGTCAGCTACCTCTTCTCCCTGGGTCTTCATCTGCTGCTGGGGAGAGAGGTCAGCTACCTCTTCTCCTTGGGTCTCCATCTGCCACGGGGAGAGAGGTCAGCTACCTCTTCTCCCTGGGTCTTCATCTGCTGCTGGGGAGAGAGGTCAGTTACCTCTTCTCCCTGGGTCTTCATCTGCTGCTGGGGAGAGAGGTCAGCTACCTCTTCTCCTTGGGTCTCCATCTGCCACGGGGAGAGAGGTCAGCTACCTCTTCTCCCTGGGTCTTCATCTGCTGCTGGGGAGAGAGGTCAGTTACCTCTTCTCCCTGGGTCTTCATCTGCTGCTGGGGAGAGAGGTCGGCTACCTCTTCTCCTTGGGTCTCCATCTGCCACGGGGAGAGAGGTCAGCTACCTCTTCTCCCTGGGTCTTCATCTGCTGCTGGGGAGAGAGGTCAGTTACCTCTTCTCCTTGGGTCTCCATCTGCCACGGGGAGAGAGGTCAGCTACCTCTTCTCCCTGGGTCTTCATCTGCTGCTGGGGAGAGAGGTCAGTTACCTCTTCTCCCTGGGTCTTCATCTGCTGCTGGGGAGAGAGGTCGGCTACCTCTTCTCCCTGGGTCTTCATCTGCTGCTGGGGAGAGAGGTCAGTTACCTCTTCTCCCTGGGTCTTCATCTGCTGCTGGGGAGAGAGGTCAGCTACCTCTTCTCCCTGGGTCTTCATCTGCTGCTGGGGAGAGAGGTCAGCTACCTCTACTCCCTGGGTCTTCATCTGCCACTGGGGAGAGAGGTCAGCTACCTCTTCTCCCTGGGTCTCCATCTGCTGCTGGGGGGAGAGGTCAGCTACCTCTTCTCCCTGGAACGCCCTCTGCCACTGGGAAGAGAGTTCAGCTACCTCTTCTCCCTGGGTCTTCATCTGCCGCTGGGGGTAGAGGTCGGCTCAACGGCTCCCTCTTCTCCCTGAGTCTCCATCTGCAGCTGGGGGGAGAGGTCGGCTACCTCTTCTCCCTGGAATGCCCTCTGCCACTGGGGAGAGAGTTCAGCTACCTCTTCTCCCTGGGTCTTCATCTGCCGCTGGGGGTAGAGGTCGGCTAGACGGCTCCCTCTTCTCCCTGGAACGCCCTCTGCTGCTGGGGAGAGAGGTCAGCTACTTCTTCTCCCTGGGTCTCCATCTGCAGTTGGGGAGATAGGTTAGCTACCCTCTCTCCTTGGAACTCTATTTGCCATTGGGGAGAGAGGTCGGCTAACTCACCAGGCTACTGGGCAGAGAGTCCATTTGCCTCCTCTTCCTGGAACCCCAGGGCTGTACCTGGTGCTGGGCAGAGGCTTGTGGCACCCTGCCCTGTTGTCAGCGCCTCACCTGGGGACTCAGACACAGAAAAGTCAATTCAATCCACAGTCTCTGAGCATATGGCTTTCACTGGGTCTGAGACACTCTGCTGGATGCGTCCTAGCAGCTCCTTGTATCCCTTTCCCAGTAGCCATTCTTGTTTTACCACATACTCCAAATCAGATCTCAGCTCTGAAACTCTCTCCAAACCAAGCAAGCCTTCCCCGTTTGCAAAAAAGTCCTGCAGGGCAGAGTCCCCCTCATCTCCAACCTCAAACATATCCACCAGGGTGTCCCACAACAGTCCAGGGTCATCAAAGTTGTAGCCCTCTGGATATTCAGCTGTAAATCCTGGCTGTGTTTGTTCTGCATACCAATGCAGGGCACAATACCATTAATACAGCTTTACCTCTCGCTGAACCAACCTGTGCAAATCAGCCACCCAATGCTTCTGAGGCTGCTCTCGCAGGATACCCATTCACAGGCCCATCTGATCCCGGACCCTTTATTCTGGAAATGGATGAAACCGGCCCCGGTGTGCCTTGGTAATATTCCATAGAGCTGTCCGTGCCGTCTGCCTGAGGGTGAAGTAGTCTCCCAGAGACAGACCCCTTTCTCCCTTTGGACAGATGATCCACAACCATTTGGAGTACTAGTGACCTCAGCCAAAACCTGCCTAATAATTGTACAGAGCCAATATATGAGGACAGAACGCTAAACTCCTCAATCATCAGGCAACACCAATGTTGAAGAGTAAATCAAGAACTGACTTTATTGAAGACCAACTCAGTCTATATACAGTTCAAGAAGTCTAACAACATAACTCAATCAAACATGAACAGCAAACAGACATCTCCCCCCCAGTGTCCTAATGAAAGAAGAGGGAGAGAGGAGGCACATGTGATTATCTGTAGTGATGAGCGGCAGGGGCAATATTCGAATTTGCGATATATCACAAATATTTAGGCGAATATTCGCCAAATATTCGTGATATTGGTGATATCCTTTTCGATTGCGCTATTATGCACGCACTATTAGCTGCATCAGTGATGAAAATGGTTAGCAGCAACTTTCGAGATAGAAAGGAAGAACTCCTGGTAACGGTAAGTAATTGTACATTACAGCACTTTTTTAGATAAAAATATTTTTAGCGCAATACCTACAACTTCACCTTTAATCAGTTCTGACAACATAATACTGATAGTTGAACTTAGTATTGTTGTGACATCACAGCACTATTTCTGTAGCATGTGTGTATGGACAGCAGAGAAATCTCCCTCACATGCACATTGCATATTTATTTTCCTGGACATCTTTAGGAGTAGGGGCTGAAAGCCATAAGCTTGGCTGAACACAAACAGTTGATTCACACTCCATTACGGAACTTTCAGGTAGGATGTTGTAACACTATTTCTTTTTTTAGAACACCCTGTGGTGTTTCCCATGTACTACAACATGGCAGCTGGAGTCACAACCCATAATGTATGTGTAGGCCAGGGATGATTTTTTACTTTTTACTTACACTTAGTAAATATATTTACTCACTTAGCCTGCGTAAGCCTATCCATTCTCAAATATTTTGAATTCACATTAAAGTAATTCCCTTTGTAATATTTTCCTGTTGATGTCCCTGTACTGGCTGATATACTTTATGTATCCTGTATGCACCTTCTTAATTCCAGCATCGGGAACATGGTGTCTTATCCCTACTTTTAGAGGAGTTGTGGTGCAGTATTGGATAAATCTGTTTCAGGACGGAGTATAACATTCAGCCTCTGTGAATTAGAGTTTATCTGGCGACCTGTGCAATGTTCAATATGTGGGTGCACTACAACTCCTCCAAAAATACGGATAAGACGCCTTCTTCCCGATGATGGATTTAAGGAGGTGCATACTGCAAATCACTGCCTTCATAGAAAGTATGCCAGCCATTACAGGGGGTGAACAGGAAGATATTAAATAGGGAATCATTATGGCTCTATGGACCTCGCTCAGAGCCGGGATTCTTCTTTCTTATAAATCCAAGTGTATTCAGGTTATAGCAAATTCTTCTATCTAACTATTTTCTTTCCAGTTTATCTTACCTTCAGGTTTCGTTGTGCTTTTTTTTCTGTCCCGGAAGATAAGAAAGAGAACGAGAGCAATTAGTGCCACAGCACCGACCGAGCCGATTACTATGCCCGCTATGGCACCAGCCGAGAGAATTTCTGTAGAAATAGAAGTACATGGCAGGAGAAGTAGTAAGCGGTCAGTGCGGGTATTCCTTCTCTATGCACCAGCGGTGGACTCACCATAAACCTCCCCTTTAACCCCTTGAAGATGCATCTAGTGCTTTATCGACACCACATTTCGGGATTGTACATTTTACATTTTCCTTGCAGTGTCATCATATAATGACCGGCTGTATCATTGTACTATCCTTGTTATAGGGCCCCATTAGTTTGGGTTGAGGTTCTGGTGCGTTAATGGTTGCATCCTGCCGGAAGGAAGGGGCGTGCTGCTGAGTGCCCCTTTATAAGGCTCTGCGTCCCCTCCCTCTTCCTCTTTGCAGAAGCGCTGTGTCCCTCCCTCCCTATTGTTTGGATACGAGGTTTATGTTGGTGGGTTTTTGGTCATGTAGGTCTTGTTAATTGTGGCATCCTATTAAGTCACAGCTGGCGGCTGGTAAAGAGAAGTTGGTTACTGAGCAGGTGAACTGGCGTCATCCGCCCGCTGGGAGGCCAGCGGCTGGCGGATCGCACGGGCTCAGCTATGGTTATGCCGTTTAAAGAATTAGCTGTGGCCGACTACCACCCAACAAAATTGTTAAATAAAAGTTATAAACGTGACAAGGTTGTCTGTGTCATTTGTGGAGGGAGGGCATGTTGGGGCCAAGGGTTAGATGGTTCCCTCTCCCCCCTTGTCCTTTCCTGAAAGTGACTACCAACAGTCTGAAATAGTTGCTGGTGTAGATTTCAGCTTCTGGGGCACAGACTTCCCATGATTTGCTAAACTGATTTTTGGTGCATCTTGCCCTATCAGCTTATATACTATATTCCCTGTTTAACTTTTTTTAAATGTTTTTGGCCCCTCTCGGTGGCTAATATAACACAACGTGATACTTCTGCCGCCGCTGACAGGGGCTCATTAAACCCATCACTTCCTGCGATCATATGAAGACAGACGGCACGTCAGCCATGCCAGCAGCTGGACTCCATACTGCAGCTTGTCGCAATCATCTCGGCCTTAGTCCCTATATTTTTATGGTGACTTAGATCCTCACTGATCATATCAATGACCTATCCTAAAAGTAGACCATCAGTGCTTAAAGGGGTTGTCTAGTTTCAGCCAGAAACACTGAGGAATAGCTTGCAGTAAAGTAGGGAGAGATTCATCTTGGCCGCTCTGGTTTACCAGGCTGGGCTTTGTTGACCACATCAATAAGTGACCACAGCAGCCAATCACTGGCCTAATTGAAGCAGCAAAGGGGTCAGTGATTGGCTGCAGCAGTCATGTGTTATGAATGTAAACAAATCGCAGCAGACAGAACTGGAGCGGCAGCGCTGGATCTGCCAGGTAAGTAGACTTTCCCCAGCTTTTTCCGGGTCTTAATGAACCCTTATTTTAGTCCTACAGACAGAGATGTGGAATGGTGATTACTGCAAAAATTCCCCCTCTCTGCAACACAGTCCAATATTGACGTGAACAACTCTGTCCAGTTTTACAGTTTTTTCAATGTGGATGTCAATCAATTTACCATTTTGTACCAAATTACTTTGGTCTTCAGCTTGGATGCAACACTGAACAGAAGGAGGCTAGACATGACTGATCGTATCTCTGAAGCCTCTGAGCATTACATATGGTCTGCAATAACAAGCCTCGCCACATGGTGTGCTGTAACACATGGGACACGTTTAGTGCAATACTCCACCGACTGGTAGGAATGTGTAGTGCGCCATTTAATTGATGTTCTGTGCTGCATAAAACATTGGACGTGTTCTTAGCATTTGAGAAAATGTCAATAATGATAAGAAGACGCAATGTGGATGAATCTGATTCTTGTTTTATCTGGGGGTTTTCCTTACCTTCCTCCTTCACATTGAGAATGAATGTAAAGGAATTGCTTCCCATGGGATTCTCCGTTCTGCACATGTAGTGTCCGCTGAGATCCTTACTCATGGTAGGTATGATGAGAAACGATGAGAAGTCATTGGCGATAATGGAGACCTTTTCACTGGTGAAGACTTCAGTTGGAGATGGGTCCAGGTGGAACCACGAGAATTTTGCCGGGAAGATTTGAGTGTCCTGGGCTTGACCGCTGTCCAGAGTGACGGACAGGAAGGCACTGCTCCCCATGGCGGCTGTTTTAACGCTGTCATTGATGAACCCCGCAGATTGAGGAGCATCTGAGAAGACAGGAAATCATAGATAAAGATGTGGACTTCATACGCTTTTATGAGAGATTTATAAGAACACAATGGGTCAACCAATCCCGCTCATCCAGACGTGAGAATGAGGCAGGGTGCATGGGCGTACAACATCACTGCTACAGCTGCCATCATGCCCACCCTGTATAGCCCGGCCACATGATCTGTGCTCACTAAATAGTTCTGTGGATAAGAAATACGGACATAGAATAAAAAGTATATTCAGTGAGACCTTCACACAAAACTGTGCTGGAAAATATCCCTCTACGGGGGCTGAGCTCTCAACCAGGGCCGTCTTTACCAAGGGGCAAAAGGGGCAGCTGGCCCAGTTGCTTCTGGGGGGCCCAAAACAGCTGCCTCTTGAGCCCTGCTAGCTACTGCCCCGGGTGTCAAGCTGTCAGCTACACAGGAGGTGCTGCCATGCCTGCCGGCACTGAGTCCAGGCATCATGATCGTACTGTGTTAAAGTTGTTATCTAGGACCTTAATGACATCATCACCATGTGACCAGTAACCTAGCAATTACTGGTCACATGGCTATGAGGTCATCACAGGTCCTACTGAGTGCAGTGTTGCAGAAGTTAACTGTGGAGCTTTTTTGTGTGAAGATTACATCAGAAAAAGGTGACAGGGGCTGTTATGTTAATATACTGTAAACTACTGTATAGTGGGGTGCTGTATACTGTGTGTGGGCCTGTATACTGTGGGGGGCTGTATACTGTGTGGGGGCCTGTATACTGTGGGGGGCTGTATACTGTGTGGGACTGTATACTGTGTGGGGGCTGTATACTGTGTGGTGGGCTGTATACTGTGTGGTGGGCTGTATACTGTGTGGGGGCCTGTATACTGTGGGGGAGCTGTATACTGTGTGGTGGGCTGTATACTGTGTGGGGGGCTGTAGACTATGTGGGGGCCTGTATACTGTGGGGGGGCCTGTATACTGTGGGGGGGGGGGCTGTATAGTGTGGGGGTTTGTATACTGTGGGGGCTGTATACTGTGAGGGGGCCTGTATACTGTGGGCTGCTATACTGCTCTACTATATACTGTGGGGTACTGTATAGTGTGGGGTGCTAAACTGCATACTGTGGGGTGCTGTATACTATAGGGTGCTATACTGCATACTGTGGGGTGCTGTATACTATAGGGTGCTATACTGCATACTGTGTGGTGCTATATACTATAGGGTGCTATACTGCATACTGTGGGGTGCTGGGGTGCACTGTAACACTAGGGTGAGCCGAGCCCCGGTCTCCTTCCTGCAGAGCGGTGCCCACTTCCAGCCTGAGCCCAGCTGCCCAGAGCACTGATCCTGAGCCGCTGGAGTCTTCAGAACTGGAAGTATTTACAGTCATTCACTGGACTCTACCAGGTGTGTGGATGTTTTGTGTGTGTGTTGTGGTGGAGGCCGTGATTGCCTGCTAAGGTGTGGGGAGGCGGGATCCAGGGGGCCCAAGTAAATTTTTGCCCAGGGTCCAATCAATATTAAAGACGGCCCTGCTCTCAACGAAGAGATACTGGATAGATGCCAAATCAGCCATAATATTAAAAGCATCTGCCTAATATTGTGTGGCCGTCTGTCTGGACGTCTGAGGTATCCCACAAAAGACATCTGTACTATACTCTGATACATAGCCTGTTCTAGTGAGATTTACCAAATCTCGCGAGATCATCTTGTCTTCTCCCTGGCTGTGGAGGAGACCGATGCGATTGGATTGCGGCACAATAGAGGTGTCTTAAAAAAAATAAAGTTTGGCATCTGCAGCAGCTGGACCTCTTCATAAGGTAGTAGGTTAAAAAAAAAACATGAAAGGTCCTCTTTAAGTTGCTATGGATGGCCTCGAAAGATTGGATTTCTAAACCTCAACCCCCTGGAACACCCCAAGCACATCCAGGACTGTCAGCTTATGGGCGGGACTTACACAAACCCTACAAATCCCTTTAAATTTGGGACTGCTGTCTACTATGGCTTTCAAGCACATCCCACAGATGACAATCAATTGAGATCTGGGAATGTGGAGACAAGTCACCACATTGATCTTTGTCATGTTCCTCATCCCTGGCCAGTGTTATCAGGCTGAGATAGGCTACTACTATTAGTGGGTACTGCTGCCATGTTGGGGGTACTTGTCTGTACATTGGTTAGGTAGTTGGTACATGTCACATGATGCCAGGACAAAGAATTCCAGCGGAACAGAGCATCACACTGCCTCCACTGACTTATATTCTTCTTGTAATGCTATCTCTTTCACAGGTAAGTGACACGCACCCACCCATTTATCCACATGATTAACATGTAACATGATTCATCAGACCAGGTCGTCTACCACCCATAGAGCACTTGGTGCCATATCTTCCCTAGGTGATGCACACCCACCTGGCCGCCCACATGATGTAATGTGATTCATCAGACAAGGCCATTTTGTTCCTACAGTGCACCACACCATAGGTGAGTGACACACACATATACCCTGCCATCTACATGATGTAACATGATTCATCAGACCAGGTCGTGTACCACCCATAGAGCACTTGGTGCCATATCTTCCCTAGGTGATGCACACCCACCTGGCCGTCCACATGATGTAATGTGATTCATCAGACAAGGCCATTTTGTTCCTACAGTGCACCACACCATAGGTGAGTGACACACACATATACCCTGCCATCTACATGATGTAACATGATTCATCAGACCAAGCTGCCTCCTTCGTTGCTCAAGTTTTGGTGCTCTCGTGCCCATTGCAGATGCTTTTGGTGGTGGACAGGGATCACATATCTTTTCTGACCGGTCTACGGGTACGCAGCCTCATACACAAAATCTGTGATATCCTGTGTGTCCTGACTTCCTGATCCTGTAGTGCCCTAGAGTAGGGGTACTTTGACGTTTGGACATTTGCCCCTGTATCCCTTATGCAAAGTTATAAACTTCTTACTTTATTTTACTTAAAAGGGTTAACGTGCACTGTTTAGTACTGTATAACTGAATTTTATAAGTTGTGATATATATCCTGTTCATTTGCACTGTATTTGTGAGGCTCTATGGAAAGGGTTAATGAATACTGAGAGACTTTTGAGACTTTGAATGAGAAGCTGTTAATTTTTCACAGCTGCCATAGGGTTTAAAGAAGACCATGTTTTTTGGGGAAAAACCCAGACTTGTTTACCACCAAAACCAGACAGACTGACCTTGTGATTGTCTGGTTTATCTCTGTAGTTATGTCTGGAAACTTGTTTTTGTCTGGAAAAACTGCAGTGTTATTACCATTAAGTATCATTGAAGCTGTAATGTAAGTCTATGAGAGATGGAAAGTGTAACATTGTATCTGTTTGTGCTGAGCTTCTCCGCTCCACCCCTCCCACTAGAAGGTTCCAGTCTAGCTAGAAATGGTATATAAGGAGAACGGTCAGAGCCCCTAGTGTGCTGCACTTAGGGGACAGTGCTTGGAGGGGAGACTCTGCCAGTCTGCATGAGTGACCAGAAGAAGACGCTGAGATGGGGGCGCTGAGCCACAGACTATGAGTCACAAGCCCTGTTGTGGTGAAACCAACCTCGCCACTGGGTTTTGGAGGGGCCTGGCTACCAGCCACTTGCCCCAGGATTATGGGCCCTCTCATCAGCCAGGCCTCCTTTATTGACAAAGGACTTGTACTAACTTGAACCCCTGGTCTAATTCGTGCCATTTTGGGATGTTAAATGTCTATGTGTATTGTAAAGGGTGGGACATTGTATACGTTGAGTAGTGAGGTCTGTTCCATTGTCTCTCTGTGTGTATTGTTGATGTCCCTTTGTCCTGAGAGATAATTGAACTACGTCTCTGTTGTCTCCAGGACAGAAGACATTGTGTATTCTCCTGCCTGTGATGATTACATCAACCCAGTGTGAGGTAATTGTATCACAGGCAGAGGGGAGGATTTTGTGTGGGAGTGTCTGAGTGTATTGTACGTGTTTATTGGCTGTTTTTACAAAACCCTGTGGGTGGTAACATTGTTGGAAGATGTGTATAAATCAATGCTGTGTGTTCAATAAAGTGTTCCTGTTTTTACCCTTTACCATGTTAAGGCTGGTGTTTGGGTAACTGATCAACACTGGGGGATTGCTATACGCTGAAGATTTGCTATACTCCCCTGGCATAACTACTAGCTCTTGTAAGAGCTGTTCCTGCTCTCTGGTTTCAGGAGAGATTCACCCACTGGAGCCTGGAGCCTTGTTGTAGGTCCAGGGTGGGTAGGAGACGGTGAGACCTCAACCAAGCTTCGGCGGTTCGTGGGGTCTGCAGTGTGTACGGTGTCAAGTACAGTGCTTGGAGTCCTCGGAAAGCACTAGGAGCATCTATCGACGGAGGTACCCGGTCGGGGTGCCAGGAGAGCCGTTACACCTGTGACCAAGGAGCCACCTAGACTACTGAGCTAAAGACCGTGTGCCTCCTGCCTTTGGCTTTCTGAGTGAGGGACAGCTAGCTCAGGTCTTTCCTCAGCATCAAACCCGTCTGCCAGGGAGGAGACTGGAGAAGCCAGCCCTATACCTCGTCCTGAGAGGAGACTGGAGAAGCCAGCGCTATGCCTCGTCCTGAGAGGAGACTGGAGAAGCCAGCCCTATACCTCATCCTGAGAGGAGACTGTAGAAGCCAGCGCTATGCCTCGTCTGGATTGTTTTGTATCTAAATTCCTCCAGTAAAGAAGTACACTGGTTACTGCAGACCCTGACTCTCTGGACTTATTTCCCATTGGGGTCCTCCACACCTTACCATCCCTTCCGGAGAGCAGCAACACGTGGTGACATCTTGACAGTGTCTGGGAAACACAGTGTTGCATTGGAGCTACCCCTAACCCGACCACTTTACTCCCCAGTTATAACCACTGTGAAAATGGAGGTGCACCTGGATGTACTGTTCCCTGGCTGCTATTAAAGTGTGGTGCTGCCATGAATGAAGTCTAGGAAAGAGCATGTTCACCTCATTGTTTGTAAAATGGTAAAATCAATGCAATAGAACAATAAAATGTGAACAGACAGAAAAGGGAAGCAATGCAGGAGACGGACGGAACCAACCGAGTGGACTCCACTGAAGAGATGCACAAAAACCACATAAAAAAAGCTCCTAAACATCTGATCAATATGTAAACGAGTCGCTCCCAGTGTCAGTGCAAGGAACCGCAGGAGGTCATGACCTGGAACAACTTGTCCAACTGGGAGACTCTGCTCCCTGCACAGTGGGTAGGTACCGGTCAGTGCCACAGTGGTTCTTGTTGTGTGATCTGCTGTTCGGTTATGAAGATTCGATGAGTCCAGGGAATGAAATCCTCTGAATCCAGAAAGCAAACAGAATCTCACATAGAGTAACTTCGCACAGCAGATTACACCGGTGGTGAAGTTATTACACTGACGTAAAACATAACTACCCCCCCCCCCCCCCCCCCGGTGTAATCTTCTGAGCAGAGTTAGGGTGCATTCACATGAGTGTTTTGTGGGTTTGAAAAATGGCGGATACCGGCCATGTGTGTTTTTGCTCATTGGCTACAGTGACCACTCCACCGCCTTTTCTCTCCCAGTTTACTGCTATGTCACCCTCAGTGGGCCTCCATATTTGTGTCCCTGGGTCAGAACTGTGAACAGGGCGGCCTGTTCTGCTCTGCTTCAGGTCTCCAGCACTCTACAAGGGTGAGACCCCGGCCTGCTCACCAGAACAATCTAGCCCCTAAAGGCATAGCTTATGTGGGGAGGAAGCAATCCATAAATACAATATTTCATTAACAACCAGCACAATTATCACATGCACTTTACCAATAACCCTACTGCATAGAGAGAAACGTCCAAAAGTAGAACATAAAGCACATATATAAAACACAGCGGCTATGGTAGTTCTGTGGGGTCAGACCAGGCAGGCCACACTTCAACCCCCATGCACATGAGCCTGGGTGCCCATGACAAAGCACCTTTGGTAGGTACTGACCACTACATACCAGGAACATCTCACAGGACCAGTTGCTCTGGAGATGATCTGACCCCATTGTCTACACTCTCAGTCTCTCACATTCTTACTTTTGCTCATTTTTCCTGCTTCAACACATCAACTTAAAGAATTGACTGTTTATTCACGGCCTGACATCCCCCCGATAGGACACCGGGTATCAGTGGCATCTACCTCATTCACAGGGACATCGGGTATAGATTGGTGGGGGGACTTCTGGATGAGTTGGTCTTTTGGAAAAGTTTAACACTATACAACGAAGCAGTGTATTGTAATGTGAAGGAGTCTTTGTGAAGATGATGATGATCAATGAAGCCCAGTGACCTGGAAGCCTCAGATTGCATGTCCATGACACAGAGAGATGATCCAAGTCCGCCGACTGAGAGATTCTGCTCCTACTCATATAGGGGGGTGTCAAGCGGTGGATCCCCCCTTTAATGTCCATATACTGGTGTCTTCCAGATGAGACCACCCCTGTAAATACATGTCACCTTACGGTCTTTAGCTCTTACCTATAACTAGTGAGCACACGTCATTGGATCCATAATGGTTTCCACTGCACGTCAGCTTCATTCCAAGAGAGAACTGCTGGGAAGGCACCTCCATCGTGGCTTCATCAAACGCACTTTGACTAAAGTATTCATACATCAGTTGCACAACAGCAGGTGGGTTACCTCCAGGCCACTTACAATAAAGGTGGACACCTCCATCTGAACGCTCTGCCCCACACTGGATATGTCCATCTGGATACCCTGGAGGTAGAAACATTAATGTTAAGGGGTCCTGGATTCTGCCTCCTAGAAGCAGACTGTAGCAGGAGGGTATGGTGTGGTAGAAGAACATGTCCTGACCTCTAGATAACAAGTGCAGAACGGCCAATGATATAACAATAGGAAAATGCCTTCATGTTCATGTTTTTCACCAGCCCCTCTGCTACAAAAGGTGCAGTGTATAAAATCCTTCTGGAGACAGTGCTCTTAGTGTTTTCTGTAGGTGCACTCACATGATAGATTAAAGGGGCCACTTGTCTGACTGTTTAGGTAGTTGGAGACTCTACAGGTGAAGGTTCCCTCATCACTCCTCGAGACCGGACTGATGACAAGAGTAGAGTTGCTATTTATCAGCTTATAGCGAGGGTTGTCAGGCAGCGGTAAGTCATTTAACATCCAGCCGTAAGTTACTTCTGTGCCATAGGAAGAACAGATGAGGGAGATGACCTCCTTCTCCGCAACAACGGGACGGGTGACATTACTGCGCAGAGTTACTTCAGATACATTCACTGCAGGAGAGAGCAGAAGACAAGAAGTCAAAGTGCAAGGAAATGTCACCGACCGCAGGTCAGAGCAGAAGACAAAGAGTCAAAGTGCAAAGAAATGTCACTGATTGCAGGACAGAACACAGGACAAGGAGTCAAAGTGCAAAGAAATGTCACCGAACTCAGGACAGAACACAGGACAAGGAGTCAAAGTGCAAGGAAAAGTCACCGACCTCAGGACAGAACACAAGAGAAGGAGTCATAGTGCAAGGAAAAGTCACCAAACTCAGGACAGAACACAAGAGAAGGAGTCAAAGTGCAAGGAAATGTCACCAAACTCAAGACAGCACACAGGACAAGGAGTCAAAGTGCAGGGAAAGGTCACCAAACTCAGGGCAGAACACAAGAGAAGGAGTCAAAGTGCAAGGAAAAGTCACCAAACTCAGGACAGCACACAGGACAAGGAGTCAAAGTGCAAGGAAAGGTCACCAAACTCAGGACAGAACACAAGAGAAGGAGTCAAAGTGCAAGGAAATGTCACCAAACTCAGGACAGCACACAGGACAAGGAGTCAAAGTGCAAGGAAAGGTCACCAAACTCAGGACAGAACACAAGAGAAGGAGTCAAAGTGCAAGGAAATGTCACTGATTGCAGGACAGAACACAGGACAAGAAGTCAAAGTGCAAGGAAAGGTCACCGACCGCAGGTCAGAGCAGAAGACAAAGAGTCAAAGTGCAAAGAAATGTCACTGATTGCAGGACAGAACACAGGACAAGGAGTCAAAGTGCAAAGAAATGTCACCGAACTCAGGACAGAACACAAGAGAAGGAGTCATAGTGCAAGGAAAGGTCACCGAACTCAGGACAGAACACAGGACAAGGAGTCATAGTGCAAGGAAAAAGTCACCAAACTCAGGACAGAACACAGGACAAGGAGTCATAGTGCAAGGAAAAGTTACCGACCTCAGGTCAGAGCAGAAGACAGAGTCAAAGTGCAAAGAAATGTCATCGACCTCAGGAGAGAGCAGAAGACAAAGAGTCAAAGTGCAAAGAAATGTCACTGATTGCAGGACAGAACACAGGACAAGGAGTCATAGTGCAAGGAAATGTCACCGACCGCAGGTCAGAGCAGAAGACAAAGAGTCAAAGTGCAAAGAAATGTCACTGATTGCAGGACAGAACACAGGACAAGGAGTCAAAGTGCAAGGAAAGGTCACCGAACTCAGGACAGCACACAGGACAAGGAGTCAAAGTGCAAGGAAAAGTTACCGACCTCAGGACAGAGCAGAAAACAGAGTCAAAGTGCAAAGAAATGTCGCCGACTGCAGAACAGAACTCAGGACAAGGAGTCAAAGTGCAAGTAAATGTCGCTAACTGCAGGACAGACCACAAGACAAAGAGTCAAAGTGCAAAGAAATGTCATCGACCTCAGGAGAGAGCAGAAGACAAAGAGTCAAAGTGCAAAGAAATGTCACTGATTGCAGGACAGAACACAGGACAAGGAGTCATAGTGCAAGGAAATGTCACCGACCGCAGGTCAGAGCAGAAGACAAAGAGTCAAAGTGCAAAGAAATGTCACTGATTGCAGGACAGAACACAGGACAAGGAGTCAAAGTGCAAGGAAAGGTCACCAAACTCAGGACAGCACACAGGACAAGGAGTCAAAGTGCAAGGAAAAGTCACCAAACTCAGGACAGAACACAGGACAAGAAGTCAAAGTGCAAAGAAATGTCACTGATTGCAGGACAGAACACAGGACAAGGAGTCAAAGTGCAAGGAAAGGTCACCGAACTCAGGACAGCACACAGGACAAGGAGTCATAGTGCAAGGAAAAGTCACCAAACTCAGGACAGAACACAGGACAAGAAGTCAAAGTGCAAAGAAATGTCACTGATTGCAGGACAGAACACAGGACAAGGAGTCAAAGTGCAAGGAAAAGTCACCAAACTCAGGACAGAACACAGGACAAGGAGTCATAGTGCAAGGAAAAGTCACCGACCTCAGGACAGAGTCAAAGTGCAAAGAAATGTCGCCGACTGCAGAACAGAACTCAGGACAAGGAGTCAAAGTGCAAGTAAATGTCGCTAACTGCAGGACAGAGCAGAAGACAAAGAGTCAAAGTGCAAGGAAATGTCACCAACCTCAGGACAGAGCAGAAGACAGAGTAATAGTGCAAAGAAATGTCTCCGACTGCAGGACAGAACTCAGGACAAGGAGTCAAAGTGCAAGGAAAAGTCACCGACCCCAGGACAGAACACAAAAAAAGGAGTCAAAGAAATGTCACCGAGTGCAGGACAGAACATAGGACAAGGAGTCAAAGTGCAAGGAAAGGTCACCGACCTCAGGACAGAGCAGAAGATAAGGAGTCAAAGTGCAAGGAAAGGTTACTGACCGCAGGACAAAGAAGAAGACAAAGAGTCATAGTGCAAGGAAAAGTCAACGACTGCAGGACAGAACACAAGACAAGGAGTCATAGTGCAAGGAATTGTCACTGACCGCAGAACAGAACACAAGACAGAATCAAAGTGCAAAGAAATGTCACTGACCCCACAGAACACCGGACAAAGAGTCAAAGTGCAAGTAAATGTCACTAACTGCAGGACAGAACACAAGACAAAGAGTCAAAGTGCAAGGAAATGTCATCGACCTCAGGAGAGAGCAGAAGACAAAGAGTCAAAGTGCAAAGAAATGTCACTGATTGCAGGACAGAACACAGGACAAGGAGTCAAAGTGCAAGGAAAAGTCACCGAACTCAGGACAGAACACAGGACAAGGAGTCAAAGTGCAAGGAAAAGTCTCCGAACTCAGGACAGAACACAAGAGAAGGAGTCAAAGTGCAAGGAAAAGTCACCAACCTCAGGACAGAACACAGGACAAGGAGTCAAAGTGCAAGGAAAAGTCATCGACCTCAGGAGAGAGCAGAAGACAAAGAGTCAAAGTGCAAGGAAATGTCATCGACCTCAGGAGAGAGCAGAAGACAAAGAGTCAAATTGCACAGAAATTGATCTTCTGGGTATTTTTTTTAACAAAATAATATAAATGTAAACAAAAAGTCCTTCTTAATGTAAATGCCTGGTTATAACATCTGCAATGCTGCTGTAACCTGCATATAACACATAGGCCGATGACGCATGCAGTATCCAGTGTGAAATACTTAGGCCAATGACACTTACCTGCAGTGAACTGTATGTAGTGCTTTAGGCTGATGACACTTACCTGCAACATCTATATAGACAGCGGTGCTTCTGCTGCTGCTGACAGGATTTTCGATGCCACAAGTGTAGCTTCCGCTGTCACTGGCCAGGATGGGGCTGAAGTAGAGGTTGGGGTCGAAGCGGCTACATGACAAATGGAGCTCACTGCACGACAACAACTTCTCATCTCTATAGAAGTAGATGCTGTGGACGGTCTGGGCTCCTGCATTACACATCAGACGCAAGTTGCTGCCATTCACAGGGCGAATGGTGGAGGAGACCAACAGCAGTGGGGCGACGAGAAGATCTGGGGATTTGGAAAAGAAAAAATATTTTATAGACATGTTAAAGGGAAATAAACACTGGCACCACTGCATCCAATGACTGACCTCAGAGGTAAAGTGATAGATGAGGCAGCAGTGACATGTCACCAAGTGGTAGGTGACCCAGCAGTGACATGTCACCAAGTGGTAGGAGACCCAGCAGTGACATGTCACCAAGTGGTAGGTGACCCAGCAGTGGCATGTCACCATGTGGTAGGAGACCCAGCAGTGGCATGTCACCAAGTGGTAGGTGACCCAGCAGTGGCATGTCACCATGTGGTAGGAGACCCAGCAGTGACATGTCACCAAGTGGTAGGTGACCCAGCAGTGACATGTCACCAAGTGGTAGGAGACCCAGCAGTGACATGTCACCAAGTGGTCGGTGACCCAGCAGTGGCATGTCACCATGTGGTAGGAGACCCAGCAGTGGCATGTCACCATGTGGTAGGAGACCCAGCAGTGGCATGTCACCAAGTGGTAGGTGACCCAGCAGTGGCATGTCACCATGTGGTAGGAGACCCAGCAGTGGCATGTCACCAAGTGGTAGGTGACCCAGCAGTGGCATGTCACCATGTGGTAGGAGACCCAGCAGTGGCATGTCACCAAGTGGTAGGTGACCCTGCAGTGACATGTCAACAAGTGGTAGAAGACCCAGCAGTGGCATGTCACCAAGTGGTAGGTGACCCAGTAGTGGCATTTCACCAAGTGGTAGGTGACCCAGCAGTGACATGTCAACAAGTGGTAGGTGACCCAGCAGTGGCATGTCCCCAAATGGTAGGTAATCCAACAGTGACATGTCAAAAAGTGGTAGGTGACTTAGTAGTGGCATGTCACCAAGTGGTAGGTGACCGAGCAGTGATGTGTCACCAAGTGGTAGGTGACCCAGCAGTAACATGTCACCAAGTGGTAGGAGACCCAACAGTGACATGTCACCAAGTGGTAGGTGACCCAGCAGTGATGTGTCACCAAGTGGTAGGTGACCCAGCAGTGACGTGTCACCAAGTGGTAGGAGACCCAGCAGTGGCCTGTCACCAAGTGGTAGGAGACCCAGAAGTGGCCTGTCACCAAGTGGTAGGAGACCCAGCAGTGGCATGTAACCAAGTGGTAGGTGACCCAGCAGTGACATTTCAACAAGTGGTAGATGACCCAGCAGTGACATGTCACCAAGTGGTAGGAGACCCAGCAGTGACATGTCAACAAATCGTAGGTGAACCAGCAGTGACATGTCACCGCGTGGTAGGAGACCCAGCAGTGGCATGTCACCGAGTGGTAGGTGACCCAGCAGTGACATGTCACCAAGTGGTAGGAGACCCAGCAGTGACATGTCACCAAGTGGTAGGAGACCCAGCAGTGGCATGTCACCAAGTGGTAGGAGACCCAGCAGTGGCATGTCATTAAGTGGTAGGTGACCCAGCAGTGGCATGTCACCAAGTTGTAGGTGACCCAGCAGTGATGTGTCACCAAGTGGTAGGTGACCCAGCAGTGATGTGTCCCCAAGTCGTAGGTGATCCAATTTTGAGGTACTGTATCTAGAGACACATTACCACTGATGCCAGTCATTGGCTGTAGCGGTGGAAGTGACCCTGGCTGTATCCCAGCCAGAAGTAAACAACTGGGAACCTGAAAAAAACACGAAAGGAGTAATGGCGCTGGACCGGAGCAACGGGGAGCAGGTGTTTGTTACGAGGTAAAATCTCAAGTTAAAACCTTCTACATCTGTGTATATATTGTGGTAAAGTTTATGGTAAAGTTGCAGAAGGGGTGTGTGTCCCACCCAGGTTCTTCAACTGGGTGAGGTAAGTAAAATGCAGATGGCGCTGGCTTCAGCAAACGTAGTTGCTGGAGCTATTTTTGTTAAAGTTCAAGGGCTGGATTTTATTAGGACTGAAAAGGTAGGTTTGGTAGTGGGACCTCCTAGTCCACACCCTTCCAGGGCATGCTTTCCCCTAGCCTGAGGGATCCCCAGGTGCTGTCCAGCTTGGATCGTTAGTGGGAAATAAAGCCCATCCCAGGCTATAAGTCTGAGAGAAGCTACTCGGCAAGGTGGGAGCTTGGGTAATAACAGACAGGGAGGCTGTATCCAGACAGATCTCTCTCCTATTGTGAGCTAGAAACGCTGTGTATTAGCCAGTGCCTAGACGGGCAGGTATTTATTTTGGTTGTTTTGTTATGCTGGTGCTGGAGTCTCACCTTCCCCAGTGACGATATAACAGGGAGGGCTCACCTGTATATGCTGGAAAAACCCGTAATAAAGCACTCTTTGGACTTAAACTCACTGTGCTCTGTCATCACCGGCCTTAGAGAGCGATCCCTTACAATATATATAAATACTCCAAGTGTCAGGAGGTTTATATGGAAATGTCTCGCAAGGAAGTGACTGGAATTACTGAATGACCTCATCAACTTAAAGGATTTATCCATTTCACGTTCTAGTAGCTAGAATTTATTAGACAGAAATCATTACGATAGACCCCTACTGAGATCTCTCTTACTTATTCCACAGTTGCAAGAAAAAGTCAGTGAACCCTTAGGAATGACCCGTTGAATAATACAATGTGTCAGTCATGTTCTAGCGAGGGTCCTACTGACCCCTAGAACATCTCTCAGACATAACACACCAAGCCAAGCAGACAAGGCAAAGACCATCACAAAGGACTAGACATGACAGTGAGCTGGACCAGAAGGTAAGGCACCAGTGGCAGGTAATACCACTGGAACAAGTGCACCGGTTTGACTTAAGGCCAAGCTCAGAGGGCAGACTCACTAAGCCCCCTTCTTCAAAGAGTTTCTATAGAAAGGTGATCACGCTGCCCAATTTACAGAAAAGCATCCAGAAATGTTCGGACCATCACAGTCTTTTTAGACACAACCAAACATCAGTATATCCAACAAGGATAGCTTTTCCAAAACGATCCTTCTGTGGAAATGAGAGGGTTACGCACATAGTGATGTACCACCAGATATAAGATCATAAAAGCATTTATTATACTCACAATGGAAGTATGATTATAAGTAGTGATGAGCGGCAGGGGCAATATTCGAATTCGCGATATTTCACGAATATTTTGCAAAATATTTTTCATATATTCGTGAATTCGAGATTATATTCTTGATTGTATAATTAGTGAAATGCTTGCAAAATACCGGCGTGGGGTAGGCAACTTTTCTATTGGTTGCTAGGGATGTTGCTAAGCTGTGACAAAGCCTTCTCATTGGCCCACAAGCTAGAAGATCGATGATCACCTGATGTGTACTGTGTTAAAAATATATATATAATGAATATTCAGCACTATATTCAGAATATTCGCGAATTCTCGAAGTGCTGATATTCGCAATGAAAATTAGCTTTTAGAAAATTCGCGCTCAACACTAATTATAAGCACAGAATAAAACATCCACACACATAGATCTGCCCGACCTAGGTTTCGCCTGTTTGCTTCTTCAGGGGCGAGTGTCCCACCCTCCAAGGGGCGTACGATTTATACGGATAAAAGTTAAAAACTCCTCCCATCATCACCTCTGATTACAATGGTGTCTATACCCATCCATTATCAAAACAAAACACCGAAAACTCCATTCATAAAGCTAGCATGTGGTTGGTGATGGCCACTAGAATCTCTCAGTTGGAAGGAGTCCGCCCTCTTTCTCATTCATAAATTAGACACATGACCCGAACCAACCAATAGAAAGAACCTCCTTTTGCCGTATTACAACAGAATGCGATCTCCTTCCCCCGAGTCCCTTTCTATTCTACTATCTATGGTTTCAAATCAAACTCAATGTTTAACCCTTGTGGCTGCAAAGTCCCCGGTTTGTATATCCACTCACCCTCCTTGCGATTGATGTTTGCTACCGGATCTCCCTCACGCCAATTTGCATTGACCTTCTCGATGCCCACAAATATTATTCCTTTTGGGTCCTTTCCATGCGATCTTTTAAAATGGAACGATGCACTATGGCTTTCTTTCCAAGCCTTTTTCAATATTTCTAATGTGTTGTTGTTTTTCAGTTTGCGCATGGTCCGTCCCACACACTGGAGGCCACATGGACTCTCCAGAAGATAAATGACCCCCCTCTGTTCGCGTGACATCTCCCCTTTAATTTTAGAACTCGAGCCTTTTGTTTTAGATTGCATGGCTTGTATATTCTTTTTCTTATTTTCTCGTGTGCGGTTCTTGCAGGGAAAGCAAAAACCGCACCGAGTGAATTGGTTCTTAGGCTAGGTCTACACAACGACATTTGTTGCACAACATTTTGTCCCACCAATGTCGCGCGACAACTTTTATAATGGCCGTCTATGGTGTCGCACTGCAACATGCGACATGCCCCCACTGTGACGCGGATGGATTTTTCTGAGACTGTCGCAGCATGTCACATGTTGCAGTGCGACACCATAGACGGCCATTATAAAAGTTGTCGCGCGACATTGGTGCGACAAATGTTGTGTGACAAATGTTGCAGTGCAGTTGTGCCCTACCTGCCACATGCCGTCGTGTAGACCTAGCTGTGGCGAAACCAACCTCGCCACAGTGTTTTGGAGGGGGCTGTTTACCAGCCTCCTGCCCTGGGATTATGGCCCCATAAGTAATTGGGTCTTAAGGCACTTGGGACGGAGCCCTCTGTCCCTGGATTGCATCCTTTGCCTTACTTGCTTGGATGAAGCACATGGTGAGAACAATAGATAGCGGCCATTGTAGCTCACAGACACTGTTCTGACTTTCCCACACGGGGCTATCTTGCCTGTATTTGGTGCACAGAGACATCATTCAGTAGTTTGAAACTACCAAACAGGGGACACATTTATTAGTGACTATTTTTGGTATAACTTGTATATTTTCAGTGTAACTGTATCTTCCAAACTACTGAACGGATGTGGGTGAATTTTGGACATGTGGTTCACCAAGATCCCCCGGTTCCGAGGATATATTGGTTATGGGGTTATTGCATGTTTTGGGGTTCCTGTGATATGTTTTATAAAATTGTATGTTATGTGAGGGCACCCAGATAGCTAATATTATTGTATTCGTGTATTCTGAGTGCCATTCACCTAATGATATGCACTCAGACTTGAGCTATCTGGGGATATGTTAAATGTCTGTGTTTGCTGTGGGGGTGTGACATTGTGTGTTTAAATGGTGATGTCTGTGCTGTTGTCTCCACATGTGTATTGGCGATCTCCCCTTTGTCCTGAGAGATAATTGGATTGTCTTCGGTCGTCTCCGGGACAGAGGGGAGGAAACCATGATGCATTGTGGGGATATGTTGTATCTGTTCTGTATTTGCAAAACTGTAATAAAAACCAGGCTGGGTGTGCCAGCACATCAGAGCACTGCTTGACCCTCAACACGGAGCCTTGTCTCGTTATTAGGGGGATTCCCTGTATGCTGTTGGAGACTGATTGCCAGGAGTGTAAGCTGACTGATACGCTTTTCCTGTTCGTCTGCTGGCAGCTATTCGCGAGGTTCCAGTTTGGAGTGCTATTTTGTATCCAGTTCGGGAGGTTGGTGTTCTGCAGTAGCTGTGCCTGTCTCTCGGAAAGGGGCATATCGCCTAAACGGATTTTAACCCCTTGTCTGCTGAAACGGTGCCGTTACATTGGTGGCAGCAGTGGGATCGTTCCTACAGCCAGAAGGACAGCTACAGGAGACACAATTTCTGTGGATTTTACAACTTAAGGGCAACGCATGTCTCAGTACAGCGACCCTAAAAGCACCAGGATGGAACCAGCAGTGGAGTACAGATACTCTGTGGAGGAATTTGACCGTATGATGTGGTTGCGGCTGAACTTCTTCGGACCCAATCCAGCTGAGAAATACGTGAAGTTCGTGAGGAGTCTAGTGTCTAAGACCCTACTATACCGGGCAGAAGGTGACGGTCAGCTGCCACGTTGGGTGGACCTCCATCGGAAGTTACGGTTGCGGGACAGTGGGAGCCAAGTCTCCATTCCCCAGCGGCAGTGTGAAGTGCAGGGAGGGGAGAGCAACGTCCTCCCTCCCCAGCGGCAGGCTGAGTTACAGGGGGCAGAGGTAGTTGTTCCTGCTCCCCAGCAGCAGAGTGATATGCCGGGAAGGCAGTGTGAAGTGCAGGGAGAGGAGAGCAGCGGCCTCCCTCCCCAGCGGCAGGCTGAGTTACAGGGGGCAGAGGTAGTTGTTCCTGCCCCCCAGCAGCAGCATGATTTTTTGGGAATTGGGAGCCGAGTCTCCATTCCCCAGCGGCAGACGGAGTTACAGGGGGCAGAGACAGTCGGTCCTGTCCCCCAGCGGCAGAGTGTCCTACAGGGAATAGAGAGCCCAGTCTCCTTTCCCCAGCAGCAGGACACTGTATTGGGAGCGGAGGCGGTCGGTCGCCCTCCCCAGCGGCTGGAAGTATGTATGGGAGAGGAGCTCGTTACCCCCTCTCCCCAGCGGCAGATTAACGCACCAGGGGGGGACAGTAAGCCCCACAAGTGTGCAGATGGGACTGTGGTCTCTGCACTTACAGCACAGGGGGTAGGGACAGTTGTTCCTGTCCCCCAGCAACAGGGCAGTTTAGCCAAAGAGGAGACAGTCGGTTTCCCCCTCCAACAACCAGACTCCAACCAGGCTTCTTCCATGGTAGCGCTGGTACCAGGGCAGAGTCCCGCAGATCCCTGCCCACAAAGCAACCTCCACTCCAATCCAGGGAGCAACTCAGAGACCGGGAGTACCAGCTACCAATATAATCTTGGTGGATTCACTGGACAGAGACAGTCTACTAAATTCAGCAGGTCCAGTATTGGGTTGTGGGTGGGCTGCCAGACTAACTCAGGTACCGACCGGCGTGAGGTCAGGTATCTGGTCAGTCTTCCCTGGGGGGGGGAGATGTGTGGCGAAACCAACCTCGCCACGGTGTTTTGGAGGGGGCTGTTTACCAGCCTCCTGCCCTGGGATTATGGCCCCATAAGTCATTGGGTCTTAAGGCACTTGGGACGGAGCCCTCTGTCCCTGGATTGCATCCTTTGCCTTACTTGCTTGGATGAAGCACATGGTGAGAACAATAGATAGCGGCCATTTTACCTCACAGACACTGTTCTGACTTTCCACACGGTGCTATCTTGCCTGTATTTGGTGCACAGAGACATCATTCAGTAGTTTGAAACTACCAAACAGGGGACACATTTATTAGTGACTATTTTTGGTATAACATTATATTTTCAGTGTAACTGTATCTTCCAAACTACTGAACGGATGTGGGTGAATTTTGGACATGTGGTTCACCAAGATCCCCCGGTTCCGAGGATATATTGGTTATGGGGTTATTGCATGTTTTGGGGTTCCTGTGATATGTTTTATAAAATTGTATGTTATGTGAGGGCACCCAGATAGCTAATATTATTGTATTCGTGTATTCTGAGTGCCATTCACCTAATGATATGCGCTCAGACTTGAGCTATCTGGGGATATGTTAAATGTCTGTGTTTGCTGTGGGGGTGTGCCATTGTGTGTTTAAATGGTGATGTCTGTGCTGTTGTCTCCACATGTGTATTGGCGATCTCCCCTTTGTCCTGAGAGATAATTGGATTGTCTTCGGTTGTCTCTGGGACAGAGGGGAGGAAACCATGATGCATTGTGGGGATATGTTGTATCTGTTCTGTATTTGCAAAACTGTAATAAAAACCAGGCTGGGTGTGCCAGCACATCAGAGCACTGCTGACCCTCAACACGGAGCCTTGTCTCGTTATTGGGGGGATTCCCTGTATGCTGTTGGAGACTGATTGCCAGGAGTGTAAGCTGACTGATACGCTTTTCCTGTTCTTCTGCTGACAGCTATTCGCGAGGTTCCAGTTTGGAGTGCTATTTTGTATCCAGTTCGGGAGGTTGGTGTTCTGCAGTAGCTGTGCCTGTCTCTCGGAAAGGGGCATATCGCCTAAACGGATTTTAACCCCTTGTCTGCTGAAAAGGTGCCGTTACACTAGCCTTATCCTTCTCTTTCGTTTTCATGAGGATACAGCTGTGACCGAGATGATCCCATATGTTGGGGGCTTTTTCATACACTAGTTCAGGTCTCGCTGGGATTAGTTCCCAGAATGCGGTCATTTTTCAAAGCCGCCCAGTTTTTCTTTAGCGCGTTTTTTGAGGGCCTGAAATAGCATTAAGTTGAGTGAAAAAAGTGACCCTACAATCTCTTCCTTTTATTGCTTTCATGTCTTCGCTATCGTCTATCGTTCTTCTACACTTTATCAATTCCTCTCTACAATAACCTTTTCCTTCAAAGCGATCTCGGATTATTGGACTTTGCTCCCGATAGTCCTTTATGTTCGTACAGTTCCGATATATTCTTTTCGGAATATTTTTTAACCAGCGACTGATGACAACTCTTCACATCAATATATCCATTTACATCTGTTTTAAAAAAAAAGTTTTTGTCTTAATCACATTCTTTTCAACAAAAATAGCGAGATCTAAAAAGTTACCGCGCTCAGAAGTGATCTCACTTGTGAAGGTCAGAGTCCAACGGTTTTCTTTTACACCCGCTATAAAGTCTCCAGACCTTGACTCCCTCCTCCCACGTTACCAATCGTCGGATATCTCCTCCACAAGCTGAGCTTTCCACCTTGTGGTTCTCGTGTTCTTATTGCTCTGTAGTTTCGTTCTCCCAAGATGTCATGAACAAATTAACGAAACTGGGGGCGAATTTCGCCGCCATCGCTGTCCCGGTCCGCTGAAGGGTTTATCTTCCATATGTTCCTGTTCCCTCAACAGACCTCGTTTGAACCCTTCTATACTGGGAGGAAAAGGGAACTGGAACTTATGGAAGATAAACCAAAACATTACAACTTAACACTGGAAGAGAAAAAAGCCTTGAGAGATCTAGAGCTTGACCCCCAGATAGTAATAAAACCTGCAGATAAGGGGGAGGGGCAGTAGTGATGGATACGGTGAAATATGAGAATGAACTATTAAGACTGCTACATATACCATCATGAGAAAAGACCCCACGGTGGAATTCAGGCTATCCTGCTGCAGAACATCATAATACACACCTCAGCTGCTGCAGAACCTCCTAATACACCCCTCAACTGCTGCAGAATATCATAATACACACTTCAACTGCTGCAGAACCTCCTAATACACCCCTTAGCTGCTGAAGAACCTTCTAATACACACCTCAGCTGCTGCAGAACCTCCTAATACACCCCTTAGCTGCTGAAGAACCTTCTAATACACACCTCAGCTGCTGCAGAACCTCTTAATACACACCTCAGCTGATGCAGAACCTCCTAATGCACACCTCAGCTGCTGCAGAACCTCATATTACACACATCAGCCGCTGCAGAACCTCCTAATACACACCTCAGCTGCTGCAGAACCTCATATTACACACCTCAGCTGCTGCAGAACCTCCTAATGCACACCTCAGCTGCTGCAGAACCTCCTAATACACCCCTCAGCTGCTGCAGAACCTCCTAATGCACACCTCAGCTGCTGCAGAACCTCATATTGCACACCTCAGCTGCTGCAGAACCTCCTAATACACACCTCAGCTGCTGCAGAACCTCCTAATGCACACCTCAGCTGCTGCAGAACCTCCTAATGCACACCTCAGCTGCTGCAGAACCTCCTAATGCACACCTCAGCTGCTGCAGAACCTCATATTACACACATCAGCCGCTGCAGAACCTCCTAATACACACCTCAGCTGCTGCAGAACCTCATATTACACACCTCAGCTGCTGCAGAACCTCCTAATGCACACCTCAGCTGCTGCAGAACCTCCTAATACACCCCTCAGCTGCTGCAGAACCTCCTAATGCACACCTCAGCTGCTGCAGAACCTCCTAATGCACACCTCAGCTGCTGCAGAACCTCCTAATACACACCTCAGCTGCTGCAGAACCTCCTAATGCACACCTCAGCTGCTGCAGAACCTCCTAATGCACACCTCAGCTGCTGCAGAACCTCCTAATACACACCTCAGCTGCTGCAGAACCTCCTAATACACCCCTCAGCTGCTGCAGAACATCATAATACACCCCTCAGCTGCTGCAGAATCTCCTAATACACACCTCAGCTGCTGCAGAACCTCCTAATGCACACCTCAGCTGCTGCAGAACCTCCTAATACACACCTCAGCTGCTGCAGAACCTCCTAATACACCCCTCAGCTGCTGCAGAACCTCCTAATGCACACCTCAGCTGCTGCAGAACCTCATATTACACACCACAACTGCTGCAGAACCTTCTAATACACCCCTTAGCTGCTGAAGAACCTTCTAATACACACCTCAGCTGCTGCAGAACCTCCTAATACACCCCTTAGCTGCTGCAGAACCTCCTAATACATACCTCAGCTGCTGCAAAACCTTCTAATGCACCCCTCAGCTGCTGCAGAACCTCCTAATGCACACCTCAGCTGCTGCAGAACCTCCTAATACACCCCTCAGCTGCTGCAGAACCTCCTAATACATACCTCAGCTGCTGCAGAACCTCCTAATGCACACCTCAGCTGCTGCAGAACCTCCTAATACACCCCTCAGCTGCTGCAGAACCTCCTAATGCACACCTCAGCTGCTGCAGAACCTCCTAATACACACCTCAGCTGCTGCAGAACCTCCTAATACACCCCTCAGCTGCTGCAGAACATCATAATACACCCCTCAGCTGCTGCAGAATCTCCTAATACACACCTCAGCTGCTGCAGAACCTCCTAATGCACACCTCAGCTGCTGCAGAACCTCATATTACACACCTCAGCTGCTGCAGAACCTCCTAATACACACCTCAGCTGCTGCAGAACCTCCTAATACACCCCTCAGCTGCTGCAGAACCTCCTAATGCACACCTCAGCTGCTGCAGAACCTCATATTACACACCACAACTGCTGCAGAACCTTCTAATACACCCCTTAGCTGCTGAAGAACCTTCTAATACACACCTCAGCTGCTGCAGAACCTCCTAATACACCCCTTAGCTGCTGCAGAACCTCCTAATACATACCTCAGCTGCTGCAAAACCTTCTAATGCACCCCTCAGCTGCTGCAGAACCTCCTAATACACACCTCAGCTGCTGAAGAACCTTCTAATACACACCTCAGCTGCTGCAGAACCTCCTAATACACACCTCAGCTGCTGCAGAACCTCCTAATACAGACCTCAGCTGCTGCAGAACATTCTAATGCACCCCTCAGCTGCTGCAGAACCTCCTAATACACACCTCAGCTGCTGCAGAACCTCATATTACACACCACAACTGCTGCAGAACCTTCTAATACACACCTCAGCTGCTGAAGAACCTTCTAATACACACCTCAGCTGCTGCAGAACCTCCTAATACACCCCTTAGCTGCTGAAGAACCTTCTAATACACACCTCAGCTGCTGCAGAACCTCCTAATACACACCTCAGCTGCTGCATAACCTCCTAATGCACACCTCAGCTGCTGCAGAACCTCATATTACACACCACAACTGCTGCAGAACCTCCTAATGCACACCTCAGCTGCTGCAGAACCTCAAATTACACACCACAACTGCTGCAGAACCTCCTAATACACCCCTTAGCTGCTGAAGAACCTTCTAATACACACCTCAGCTGCTGCAGAACCTCCTAATACACACCACAGCTGCTGCAGAACCTCATAATACACATCTCAGCTGCTGAAGAACCTCCTAATACACCCCTTAGCTGCTGAAGAACCTTCTAATACACACCTCAGCTGCTGCAGAACCTCCTAATACACACCACAGCTGCTGCAGAACCTCATAATACACATCTCAGCTGCTGAAGAACCTCCTAATACACACCTCAGCTGCTGCAAAACCTCCTAATACACACCTCAGCTGCTGCAGAACCTCCTAATACACACCTCAGCTGCTGTAGAACCGCCTAATACACACCTCAGCTGCTGCAGAACCTCCTAATACACCCCTTAGCTGCTGTAGAACCGCCTAATACACACCTCAGCTGCTGCAGAACCTCCTAATACACCCCTTAGCTGCTGAAGAACCTTCTAATACACCCCTCAGCTGCTGCAGAACCTCCTAATGCACACCTCAGCTGCTGCAGGACCTCATATTACACACCACAACTGCTGCAGAACCTTCTAATACACCCCTTAGCTGCTGAAGAACCTTCTAATACACACCTCAGCTGCTGCAGAACCTCCTAATACACCCCTTATCTGCTGCAGAACCTCCTAATACAGACCTCAGCTGCTGCAGAACCTCCTAATGCACACCTCAGCTGCTGCAGAACCTCATATTAAACACCACAACTGCTGCAGAACCTTCTAATACACCCCTTAGCTGCTGAAGAACCTTCTAATACACACCTCAGCTGCTGCAGAACCTCCTAATACACCCCTTAGCTGCTGCAGAACCTCCTAATACACCCCTCAGCTGCTGCAGAACCTCCTAATACACACCTCAGCTGCTGAAGAACCTTCTAATACACACCTCAGCTGCTGCAGAACCTCCTAATACACACCTCAGCTGCTGCAGAACCTCCTAATACAGACCTCAGCTGCTGCAGAACATTCTAATGCACCCCTCAGCTGCTGCAGAACCTCCTAATACACACCTCAGCTGCTGCAGAACCTCATATTACACACCACAACTGCTGCAGAACCTTCTAATACACACCTCAGCTGCTGAAGAACCTTCTAATACACACCTCAGCTGCTGCAGAACCTCCTAATACACACCTCAGCTGCTGCAGAACCTCCTAATGCACACCTCAGCTGCTGCAGAACCTCATATTACACACCACAACTGCTGCAGAACCTCCTAATACACACCACAGCTGCTGCAGAACCTCATAATACACATCTCAGCTTCTGAAGAACCTCCTAATACACCCCTTAGCTGCTGAAGAACCTTCTAATACACACCTCAGCTGCTGCAGAACCTCCTAATACACACCTCAGCTGCTGTAGAACCTCCTAATACACCTCAGCTGCTGTAGAACCGCCTAATACACACCTCAGCTGCTGCACAACCTCCTAATACACACCTCAGCTGATGCAGAACCTCCTAATACACATCTCAGCTGCTGAAGAACCTTCTAATACACACCTCAGCTGCTGCAGAACCTCCTAATACACACCTCAGCTGCTGCAGAACCTCCTAATACACACCTCAGCTGCTGCAGAACCTCATATTACACACCTCAGCTGCTGCAGAACCTCATATTACACACCACAACTGCTGCAGAACCTCCTAATACACACCTCAGCGGCTGCAGAACCTCCTAATACACACCTCAGCTCAGGGGTGCACCTAGCCTTTGTGCTGCCTGAGACATAAATTAACAATCCTGTGCCTGCTGTGCTCCACAATGCCCCCGAATACTACAGTATACTGCAGAAATAACAGTGCCACACAGATAGTCCCCAATAGTCCCCCCTACAGTGCCAGCAATAGCAGGAAGGCTCCTTAAGCATGCCCCCATTGGTAGTAAAGCCCTTTATATTGTGCCCAATAATAATGTACCTATAGGGCCTGTGATGAGACCAATCTCGCCACATTGCATTGGAGAAGACTGGTTGCCCGCCTGCTTCATTTAGACCATGGCCCCATGTTGAAACACTTGATTTTCCCTTACAAAGACTATGTGAAAGACTTTGGCTCCATGGCGATTCTACTGTATTCGTGTAGTCTGAATAGTGCCATTCACCTAATAATATGCACTCAGACCTGAGCTGTCTGGGGATATGTTAAATGTCTGTGTTTTATGCAATAGCTGCACCGTTAAATATTTTTATTGTCTTTTGCTACCATGTGGCTAATGGAGTTTTGCCTCTGCCCTTGGAGATAAATTGGATTCCTTCCCAATTGTCTCCAGGACAGAAGACATTGTGTAAAACTGTGCATTTTCCTGCCTGTGATAATAACATCAACCCATTGTGTGAGGTGATTGTATCACAGGCAGAGGGGAGGATTTTGTATAGGAGTGTTTTACTGTATTGTACGTGTTTTTGGGTTGTTTTTACAAAACCCTGTGTGTGGTACTAATGTGTATATAAGAACAATAAACACACAGCTCTGGCTGTCCACTGCTTTACCCTCAGCACAGAGCCTGGTCTCGTTCTTGGGGGGATTCCCTGTATGCTGTTAGAGACTGATTGCCAGGAGTGTAAGCCGCTTGGGTGCGTTTTCCTATTCGTCTGCTAGCAGCTATTCGTGGGGTTCCGTTCGGGAGTTTGAGGTGCTATGCTGTATTCCGTTCAGGAGTTTGAGGTGCTATGCTGCATTCCGTTCGGGAGTTTGAGGTGCTATGCTGTATTCCGTTCGGGAGTTTGAGGCGCTATGCTGCATTCCGTTCGGGAGTTTGAGGTGCTATGCTGCATTCCGTTCGGGAGTTTGAGGTGCTATGCTGCATTCCGTTCAGGAGTTTGAGGTGCTATGCTGCATTCCGTTCGGGAGTTTGAGGTGCTATGCTGCATTCCGTTCGGGAGTTTGAGGTGCTATGCTGTATTCCGTTCGGGAGTTTGAGGTGCTATGCTGTATTCCGATCGGGAGTTTGAGGTGCTATGCTGTATTCCGTTCGGGAGTTTGAGGTGCTATGCTGCATTCCGTTCGGGAGTTTGAGGTGCTATGCTGTATTCCGTTCAGGAGTTTGAGGTGCTATGCTGTATTCCGTTCAGGAGTTTGAGGTGCTATGCTGTATTCCGTTCAGGAGTTTGAGGTGCTATGCTGTATTCCGTTCGGGAGTTTGAGGTGCTATGCTGTATTCCGTTCAGGAGTTTGAGGTGCTATGCTGCATTCCGTTCGGGAGTTTGAGGTGCTATGCTGTATTCCGTTCGGGAGTTTAAGGTGCTATGCTGTATTCCGTTCGGGAGTTTGAGGTGCTATGCTGTATTCCTTCGGGAGTTTGAGGTGCTATGCTGTATTCCGTTCGGGAGTTTGAGGTGCTATGCTGCATTCCGTTCGGGAGTTTGAGGCGCTATGCTGTATTCCGTTCGGGAGTTTGAGGCACTATGCTGTATTCCGTTCGGGAGTTTGAGGTGCTATGCTGTATTCCGTTTGGGAGTTTGAGGTGCTATGCTGTATTCCGTTCGGGAGTTTGAGGTGCTATGCTGCATTCCGTTCGGGAGTTTGAGGCGCTATGCTGTATTCCGTTCGGGAGTTTGAGGCACTATGCTGCATTCCGTTCGGGAGTTTGAGGTGCTATGCTGTATTCCGTTCGGGAGTTTGAGGTGCTATGCTGCATTCCGTTCGGGAGTTTGAGGCGCTATGCTGTATTCCGTTCGGGAGTTTGAGGCGCTATGCTGTATTCCGTTCGGGAGTTTGAGGTGCTATGCTGTATTCCTTTCGGGAGTTTGAGGCGCTATGCTGTATTCCGTTCGGGAGTTTGAGGTGCTATGCTGTATTCCGTTCGGGAGTTTGAGGTGCTATGCTGTATTCCGTTCGGGAGTTTGAGGTGCTATGCTGTATTCCGTTCGGGAGTTTGAGGTGCTATGCTGTATTCCGTTCGGGAGTTTGAGGTGCTATGCTGTATTCCGTTCGGGAGTTTGAGGTGCTATGCTGTATTCCGTTCGGGAGTTTGAGGTGCTATGCTGTATTCCGTTCGGGAGTTTGAGGTGCTATGCTGTATTCCGTTCGGGATTTGAGGTGCTATGCTGCATTCCGTTCGGGAGTTTGAGGTGCTATGCTGTATTCCGTTCAGGAGTTTGAGGCGCTATGCTGTATTCCGTTCGGGAGTTTGAGGTGCTATGCTGCATTCCGTTCAGGAGTTTGAGGCGCTATGCTGCATTCCGTTCAGGAGTTTGAGGTGCTATGCTGCATTCCGTTCGGGAGTTTGAGGCGCTATGCTGCATTCCGTTCGGGAGTTTGAGGTGCTATGCTGCATTCCGTTCAGGAGTTTGAGGTGCTATGCTGCATTCCGTTCGGGAGTTTGAGGCGCTATGCTGCATTCCGTTCGGGAGTTTGAGGCGCTATGCTGCATTCCGTTCAGGAGTTTGAGGTGCTATGCTGTATTCCGTTCGGGAGTTTGAGGCGCTATGCTGTATTCCGTTCAGGAGTTTGAGGTGCTATGCTGCATTCCGTTCGGGAGTTTGAGGTGCTATGCTGTATTCCGTTCGGGAGTTTGAGGTGCTATGCTGCATTCCGTTCAGGAGTTTGAGGTGCTATGCTGCATTCCGTTCGGGAGTTTGAGGTGCTATGCTGTATTCCGTTCGGGAGTTTGAGGTGCTATGCTGCATTCCGTTCAGGAGTTTGAGGCGCTATGCTGTATTCCGTTCGGGAGTTTGATGTGCTATGCTGTATTCCGTTCAGGAGTTTGAGGTGCTATGCTGTATTCCGTTCAGGAGTTTGAGGTGCTATGCTGTATTCCGTTCAGGAGTTTGAGGTGCTATGCTGTATTCCGTTCAGGAGTTTGAGGTGCTATGCTGTATTCCGTTCAGGAGTTTGAGGTGCTATGCTGTATTCCGTTCAGGAGTTTGAGGTGCTATGCTGTATTCCGTTCAGGAGTTTGAGGTGCTATGCTGTATTCCGTTCAGGAGTTTGAGGTGCTATGCTGTATTCCGTTCAGGAGTTTGAGGCGCTATGCTGTATTCCGTTCGGAGTTTGAGGTGCTATGCTGTATTCCGTTCAGGAGTTTGAGGCGCTATGCTGTATTCCGTTCAGGAGTTTGAGGTGCTATGCTGCATGCTGTTCAGGAGTTTGAGGTGCTATGCTGTATTCCGTTCAGGAGTTTGAGGTGCTATGCTGTATTCCGTTCGGGAGTTTGAGGTGCTATGCTGTATTCCGTTCGGGAGTTTGAGGTGCTATGCTGTATTCCGTTCAGGAGTTTGAGGTGCTATGCTGCATGCTGTTCGGGAGTTTGGTGCATTCCCTTGTATGTTGTTCGGGAGTTTGGTGCATTCCCTTGTATGTTGTTCGGGAGTTTGAGGTGCTATGCTGTATTCCGTTCGGGAGTTTGAGGTGCTATGCTGTATTCCGTTCAGGAGTTTGAGGCGCTATGCTGCATTCCGTTCGGGAGTTTGAGGTGCTATGCTGTATTCCGTTCAGGAGTTTGAGGTGCTATGCTGCATGCTGTTCAGAGTGAGTATTGAGGTGCTATGCTGTATTCCGTTCGGGAGTTTGAGGTGCTATGCTGTATTCCGTTCGGGAGTTTGAGGTGCTATGCTGTATTCCGTTCAGGAGTTTGAGGTGCTATGCTGTATTCCGTTCGGGAGTTTGAGGTGCTATGCTGTATTCCGTTCAGGAGTTTGAGGTGCTATGCTGTATTCCGTTCGGGAGTTTGAGGTGCTATGCTGTATTCCGTTCGGGAGTTTGAGGTGCTATGCTGTATTCCGTTCGGGAGTTTGAGGTGCTATGCTGTATTCCGTTCAGGAGTTTGAGGTGCTATGCTGTATTCCGTTCAGGAGTTTGAGGTGCTATGCTGTATTCCGTTCAGGAGTTTGAGGTGCTATGCTGCATTCCGTTCAGGAGTTTGAGGTGCTATGCTGTATTCCGTTCAGGAGTTTGAGGTGCTATGCTGCATTCCGTTCGGGAGTTTGAGGTGCTATGCTGTATTCCGTTCAGGAGTTTGAGGCGCTATGCTGTATTCTGTTCGGGAGTTTGAGGCACTATGCTGTATTCCTTTCGGGAGTTTGAGGTGCTATGCTGTATTCCGTTCAGGAGTTTGAGGTGCTATGCTGTATTCCGTTCGGGAGTTTGAGGTGCTATGCTGTATTCCGTTCAGGAGTTTGAGGTGCTATGCTGTATTCCGTTTGGGAGTTTGAGGTGCTATGCTGTATTCCGTTCGGGAGTTTGAGGTGCTATGCTGCATTCCGTTCGGGAGTTTGAGGCGCTATGCTGTATTCCGTTCGGGAGTTTGAGGCGCTATGCTGTATTCCGTTCGGGAGTTTGAGGTGCTATGCTGTATTCCGTTCGGGAGTTTGAGGTGCTATGCTGTATTCCGTTCGGGAGTTTGAGGTGCTATGCTGCATTCCGTTTGGGAGTTTGAGGTGCTATGCTGTATTCCGTTCGGGAGTTTGAGGTGCTATGCTGCATTCCGTTCGGGAGTTTGAGGTGCTATGCTGTATTCCGTTCAGGAGTTTGAGGTGCTATGCTGTATTCCGTTCGGGAGTTTGAGGTGCTATGCTGTATTCCGTTCAGGAGTTTGAGGTGCTATGCTGCATTCCGTTCGGGAGTTTGAGGTGCTATGCTGTATTCCATTCAGGAGTTTGAGGTGCTATGCTGTATTCCGTTCGGGAGTTTGAGGTGCTATGCTGTATTCCGTTCGGGAGTTTGAGGTGCTATGCTGTATTCCGTTCGGGAGTTTGAGGTGCTATGCTGCATTCCGTTCGGGAGTTTGAGGTGCTATGCTGTATTCCGTTCGGGAGTTTGAGGTGCTATGCTGAATTCCGTTCGGGAGTTTGAGGTGCTATACTGTATTCCGTTCAGGAGTTTGAGGTGCTATGCTGTATTCCGTTCAGGAGTTTGATGTGCTATGCTGCATTCCGTTCAGGAGTTTGAGGTGCTATGCTGTATTCCTTTCGGGAGTTTGAGGTGCTATGCTGCATTCCGTTCGGGAGTTTGAGGCGCTATGCTGCATTCCGTTCGGGAGTTTGAGGTGCTATGCTGCATTCCGTTCAGGAGTTTGAGGTGCTATGCTGCATTCCGTTCGGGAGTTTGAGGCGCTATGCTGCATTCCGTTCGGGAGTTTGAGGCGCTATGCTGCATTCCGTTCAGGAGTTTGAGGTGCTATGCTGTATTCCGTTCGGGAGTTTGAGGCGCTATGCTGCATTCCGTTCAGGAGTTTGAGGTGCTATGCTGCATTCCGTTCGGGAGTTTGAGGTGCTATGCTGTATTCCGTTCGGGAGTTTGAGGTGCTATGCTGCATTCCGTTCAGGAGTTTGAGGTGCTATGCTGCATTCCGTTCGGGAGTTTGAGGTGCTATGCTGTATTCCGTTCGGGAGTTTGAGGTGCTATGCTGCATTCCGTTCAGGAGTTTGAGGCGCTATGCTGTATTCCGTTCGGGAGTTTGAGGTGCTATGCTGTATTCCGTTCAGGAGTTTGAGGTGCTATGCTGTATTCCGTTCAGGAGTTTGAGGTGCTATGCTGTATTCCGTTCGGGAGTTTGAGGTGCTATGCTGTATTCCGTTCAGGAGTTTGAGGCGCTATGCTGTATTCCGTTCAGGAGTTTGAGGTGCTATGCTGCATGCTGTTCAGGAGTTTGAGGTGCTATGCTGTATTCCGTTCAGGAGTTTGAGGTGCTATGCTGTATTCCGTTCGGGAGTTTGAGGTGCTATGCTGTATTCCGTTCAGGAGTTTGAGGCGCTATGCTGTATTCCGTTCAGGAGTTTGAGGTGCTATGCTGCATGCTGTTCGGGAGTTTGGTGCATTCCCTTGTATGTTGTTCGGGAGTTTGGTGCATTCCCTTGTATGTTGTTCGGGAGTTTGAGGTGCTATGCTGTATTCCGTTCAGGAGTTTGAGGCGCTATGCTGCATTCCGTTCGGGAGTTTGAGGTGCTATGCTGTATTCCATTCAGGAGTTTGAGGTGCTATGCTGTATTCCGTTCGGGAGTTTGAGGTGCATGCTGTATTCCGTTCAGGAGTTTGAGGTGCTATGCTGCATTCCGTTCGGGAGTTTGAGGTGCTATGCTGTATTCCGTTCAGGAGTTTGAGGTGCTATGCTGCATTCCGTTCAGGAGTTTGAGGTGCTATGCTGTATTCCGTTCGGGAGTTTGAGGTGCTATGCTGTATTCCGTTCGGGAGTTTGAGGCGCTATGCTGTATTCCGTTCGGGAGTTTGAGGTGCTATGCTGTATTCCGTTCGGGAGTTTTGAGGCGCTATGCTGTATTCCGTTCGGGAGTTGAGGTGCTATGCTGTATTCCGTTCAGGAGTTTGAGGTGCTATGCTGTATTCCGTTCAGGAGTTTGAGGCGCTATGCTGCATTCCGTTCGGAGTTTGAGGTGCTATGCTGCATTCCGTTCAGGAGTTTGAGGTGCTATGCTGTATTCCGTTCGGGAGTTTGAGGTGCTATGCTGTATTCCGTTCAGGAGTTTGAGGTGCTATGCTGTATTCCGTTCGGGAGTTTGAGGTGCTATGCTGTATTCCGTTCGGGAGTTTGAGGTGCTATGCTGTATTCCGTTCAGGGAGTTTGAGGTGCTATGCTGTATTCCGTTCAGGAGTTTGAGGCGCATATGCTGCATTCCGTTCGGGAGTTTGAGGTGCTATGCTGTATTCCGTTCGGGAGTTTGAGGTGCTATGCTGTATTCCGTTCGGGAGTTTGAGGTGCTATGCTGTATTCCGTTCAGGAGTTTGAGGTGCTATGCTGTATTCCGTTCAGGAGTTTGAGGTGCTATGCTGTATTCCATTCAGGAGTTTGAGGTGCTATGCTGCATTCCGTTCGGGAGTTTGAGGTGCTATGCTGTATTCCGTTCGGGAGTTTGAGGTGCTATGCTGTATTCCGTTCGGGAGTTTGAGGTGCTATGCTGTATTCCGTTCAGGAGTTTGAGGTGCTATGCTGTATTCCGTTCAGGAGTTTGAGGTGCTATGCTGTATTCCGTTCAGGAGTTTGAGGTGCTATGCTGCATTCCGTTCAGGAGTTTGAGGTGCTATGCTGCATTCCGTTCGGGAGTTTGAGGTGCTATGCTGCATTCCGTTCAGGAGTTTGAGGTGCTATGCTGTATTCCGTTCGGGAGTTTGAGGTGCTATGCTGTATTCCGTTCAGGAGTTTGAGGTGCTATGCTGCATTCCGTTCGGGAGTTTGAGGTGCTATGCTGTATTCCGTTCAGGAGTTTGAGGTGCTATGCTGCATTCCGTTCGGGAGTTTGAGGTGCTATGCTGTATTCCGTTCAGGAGTTTGAGGCGCTATGCTGTATTCTGTTCGGGAGTTTGAGGCACTATGCTGTATTCCTTTCGGGAGTTTGAGGTGCTATGCTGTATTCCGTTCAGGAGTTTGAGGTGCTATGCTGTATTCCGTTCGGGAGTTTGAGGTGCTATGCTGTATTCCGTTCAGGAGTTTGAGGTGCTATGCTGTATTCCGTTCAGGAGTTTGAGGTGCTATGCTGTATTCCGTTCAGGAGTTTGAGGCGCTATGCTGCATGCTGTTCGGGAGTTTGAGGTGCTATGCTGTATGCCGTTCAGGAGTTTGAGGTGCTATGCTGTATTCCGTTCAGGAGTTTGAGGCGCTATGCTGCATGCTGTTCGGGAGTTTGAGGTGCTATGCTGTATTCCGTTCAGGAGTTTGAGGCGCTATGCTGCATGCTGTTCGGGAGTTTGAGGTGCTATGCTGCATTCCATTCAGGAGTTTGAGGTGCTATGCTGCATTCCGTTCAGGAGTTTGAGGTGCTATGCTGCATTCCGTTCGGGAGTTTGAGGTGCTATGCTGTATTCCGTTCGGGAGTTTGAGGTGCTATGCTGTATTCCGTTCAGGAGTTTGAGGCGCTATGCTGTATTCCGTTCAGGAGTTTGAGGCGCTATGCTGTATTCCGTTCAGGAGTTTGAGGCGCTATGCTGTATTCCGTTCAGGAGTTTGAGGTGCTATGCTGTATTCCGTTCAGGAGTTTGAGGCGCTATGCTGCATTCCGTGTTCTGTAAGTAGCTGTGCCTGTAGCTCTGGAAGGAGAATATCTCATAAACAGCGTTTACCCCCTTTAATGCACAGGGTGTCGTTACAGGGCCCATAGTAGAAATAAGGCCCAACTACAGTGCCCCCAGCAGTAACAAGGCCTCTATAAAGCACCCTTTTTTAGAGCTCCAAGCAGTAATAATGCCCCCTATAGTGTCCCCTGTAATTATAATGTCCCCAATATTTATAAAGTCCCGCTGCATTGCTCCTGCACCTATAATGAACCCCTGTAGCGCTCTGGTCTGTATTATAATGCTCTCCCCTTCTGTAGTATTATGCCCCCTGTAGTACTAGTATGTATAATGCTCTCCCCTTCTGTAGTATTATGCCCCCTGTAGTACTAGTATGTATAATGCTCTCCCCTTCTGTAGTATAATGCCCCCTGTAGTACTAGTATGTATAATGCTCTCCCCTTCAGATTTACACCAGTTTGATAAATGACCCGATATACACACATGTATAGGTATATAGCAGCAGTATATGTACATATGCGTGTGTACTGCCGCATACATACCTAGCTATATGGTGTGTGACAGCCTTCAGACGCTGCGATAGGCCGCCATGTGCATTATAATATACAATGAGCCCCCAACTCACTGGCTGGCGGACTAGTGACATCACTAGGGGTGGGGTCAGCCCTTCACTCTGCTAATAAACGCATCATCCTGTGGAGCGAGGCAGCGAGCGAGTGAGGGAGGGAAGGAGCGCAGCCGGCAGATAGCAGCAGCATTCATTCAGTAAGTCCCAGTGCAGAATGCTGCTGGTGCTCCGGAATTGATGAGCTAGTGGCGCCCCCTTTATGTTGTGCAGTGATGCGCCCTGGACAATCACACAGGTCGCACACCCCAAAGGCCGGCCCTGAGCAGGGACACTGTAGTTTGTAGGCTTGTCTGAAGAGGTGGGTTTCAGGTTTATTTTGAAGGTTTCCATGGTAGGTGAGAGTCTGATGTGTTGGGGTAGAGAGTTCCAGAGTGTGGGGGATGCACGGGAGAAATCCTGGAGGGGATTGTGGGAAAAGGAGGTAAGAGTAGAGAAGGAGCAGGTCTTGTGAGGATCACGTGTGGTGATGTATCAGGGGGTCAGAGATGTACGGAGGGGGCAGGTGGTGATAAGAGAAGAGAAGGAGCAGGTCTTGTGAGGATCACGTGTGGGGATGTATAAGGGGGTCAGAGATGTACGGAGGGGGCAGGTGGTGATAAGAGAAGGAGCAGGTCTTGTGAGGATCAAGTGTGGGGATGTATCAGGGGGTCAGAGATGTACGGAGGGAGCAGGTGGTGATAAGAGAAGAGAAGGAGCAGGTATTGTGAGGATCACGTGTGGGGATGTATCAGGGGGTCAGAGATGTACGGAGAGGGCAGGTGGTGATAAGAGAAGAGAAGGAGCAGGTCTTGTGAGGATCAAGTGTGGGGATGTATCAGGGGGTCAGAGATGTACAGAGGGGGCAGGTGGTGATAAGAGAAGAGAAGGAGCAGGTCTTGTGAGGATCACGTGTGGGGATGTATCAGGGGGTCAGAGATGTACGGAGAGGGCAGGTGGTGATAAGAGGAGAGAAGGAGCAGGTCTTGTGAGGATCACGTGTGGGGATGTATCAGGGGGTCAGAGATGTACGGAGAGGGCAGGTGGTGATAAGAGAAGAGAAGGAGCAGGTCTTGTGAGGATCAAGTGTGGGGATGTATCAGGGGGTCAGAGATGTACAGAGGGGGCAGGTGGTGATAAGAGGAGAGAAGGAGCAGGTCTTGTGAGGATCAAGTGTGGGCATGTATCAGGGGGTCAGAGATGTACGGAGGGGGCAGGTGGTGATAAGAGAAGAGAAGGAGCAGGTCTTGTGAGGATCACGTGTGGGGATGTATAAGGGGGTCAGAGATGTACGGAGGGGGCAGGTGGTGATAAGAGAAGGAGCAGGTCTTGTGAGGATCAAGTGTGGGGATGTATCAGGGGGTCAGAGATGTACGGAGGGAGCAGGTGGTGATAAGAGAAGAGAAGGAGCAGGTCTTGTGAGGATCACGTGTGGGGATGTATCAGGGGGTCAGAGATGTACGGAGAGGGCAGGTGGTGATAAGAGAAGAGAAGGAGCAGGTCTTGTGAGGATCACGTGTGGGGATGTATTAGGGGGTCAGAGATGTACGGAGGGGGCAGGTGGTGATAAGAGAAGAGAAGGAGCAGGTCTTGTGAGGATCACGTGTGGGGATGTATCAGGGGGTCAGAGATGTACGGAGAGGGCAGGTGGTGATAAGAGAAGGAGCAGGTCTTATGAGGATCAAGTGTGGGGATGTATCAGGGGGTGAGAGATGTACGGAGGGGGCAGGTGGTGATAAGAGAAGAGAAGGAGCAGGTCTTGTGAGGATCACGTGTGGGGATGTATCAGGGGGTCAGAGATGTACGGAGGGGGCAGGTGGTGATAAGAGAAGAGAAGGAGCAGGTCTTGTGAGGATCAAGTGTGGGGATGTATCAGGGGGTGAGAGATGTACGGAGGGGGCAGGTGGTGATAAGAGAAGAGAAGGAGCAGGTCTTGTGAGGATCAAGTGTGGGGATGTATCAGAGGGTCAGAGATGTACGGAGGGGGCAGGTGGTGATAAGAGAAGAGAAGGAGCAGGTCTTGTGAGGATCACGTGTGGGGATGTATCAGGGGGTCAGAGATGTACGGAGAGGGCAGGTGGTGATAAGAGAAGAGAAGGAGCAGGTCTTGTGAGGATCAAGTGTGGGGATGTATCAGGGGGTCAGAGATGTACAGAGGGGGCAGGTGGTGATAAGAGGAGAGAAGGAGCAGGTCTTGTGAGGATCAAGTGTGGGCATGTATCAGGGGGTCAGAGATGTACGGAGGGGGCAGGTGGTGATAAGAGAAGAGAAGGAGCAGGTCTTGTGAGGATCACGTGTGGGGATGTATCAGGGGGTCAGAGATGTACGGAGGGGGCAGGTGGTGATAAGAGAAGAGAAGGAGCAGGTCTTGTGAGGATCACGTGTGGGGATGTATCAGGGGGTCAGAGATGTACGGAGGGGGCAGGTGGTGATAAGAGAAGAGAAGGAGCAGGTCTTGTGAGGATCACGTGTGGGGATGTATCAGGGGGTCAGAGATGTACGGAGAGGGCAGGTGGTGATAAGAGAAGAGAAGGAGCAGGTCTTGTGAGGATCAAGTGTGGGGATGTATCAGGGGGTCAGAGATGTACAGAGGGGGCAGGTGGTGATAAGAGGAGAGAAGGAGCAGGTCTTGTGAGGATCACGTGTGGGGATGTATCAGGGGGTCAGAGATGTACGGAGGGGGCAGGTGGTGATAAGAGAAGAGAAGGAGCAGGTCTTGTGAGGATCACGTGTGGGGATGTATAAGGGGGTCAGAGATGTACGGAGGGGGCAGGTGGTGATAAGAGAAGGAGCAGGTCTTGTGAGGATCAAGTGTGGGGATGTATCAGGGGGTCAGAGATGTACGGAGGGAGCAGGTGGTGATAAGAGAAGAGAAGGAGCAGGTCTTGTGAGGATCACGTGTGGGGATGTATCAGGGGGTCAGAGATGTACGGAGAGGGCAGGTGGTGATAAGAGAAGAGAAGGAGCAGGTCTTGTGAGGATCACGTGTGGGGATGTATTAGGGGGTCAGAGATGTACGGAGGGGGCAGGTGGTGATAAGAGAAGAGAAGGAGCAGGTCTTGTGAGGATCACGTGTGGGGATGTATCAGGGGGTCAGAGATGTACGGAGAGGGCAGGTGGTGATAAGAGAAGGAGCAGGTCTTATGAGGATCAAGTGTGGGGATGTATCAGGGGGTGAGAGATGTACGGAGGGGGCAGGTGGTGATAAGAGAAGAGAAGGAGCAGGTCTTGTGAGGATCACGTGTGGGGATGTATCAGGGGGTCAGAGATGTACGGAGGGGGCAGGTGGTGATAAGAGAAGTGAAGGAGCAGGTCTTGTGAGGATCAAGTGTGGGGATGTATCAGGGGGTCAGAGATGTACGGAGGGGGCAGGTGGTGATAAGAGAAGTGAAGGAGCAGGTCTTGTGAGGATCACGTGTGGGGATGTATCAGGGGGTGAGAGATGTACGGAGGGGGCAGGTGGTGATAAGAGAAGAGAAGGAGCAGGTCTTGTGAGGATCAAGTGTGGGGATGTATCAGAGGGTCAGAGATGTACGGAGGGGGCAGGTGGTGATAAGAGAAGAGAAGGAGCAGGTCTTGTGAGGATCACGTGTGGGGATGTATCAGGGGGTCAGAGATGTACGGAGGGGGCAGGTGGTGATAAGAGAAAAGAAGGAGCAGGTCTTGTGAGGATCATGTGTGGGGATGTATCAGGGGGTCAGAGATGTACAGAGGGGGCAGGTGGTGATAAGAGAAGGAGCAGGTCTTGTGAGGATCACGTGTGGGGATGTATCAGGGGGTGTCACAACCAGACAGCTGAGAAGCTCTGACAGAGGCCTTTCAGAACCTCCTCCTTGAGTTTCTGTGTTGTGGTATTCAGTTCCTCCTCTCGTTAGCCTCTCTCAGCTGTCATGTGTTGGACTAATTGCTTCCCTTTAAATTCCTCCCCAGAATGCTTTTCTGGGCGGCTTATACTTCTTCCTGGAGTGTGTGTGCACGCTGACTTTGTTCTCCTGTTTGCTACAAAGCTAAGTGTTGTACCTTTATCTGTTATTTTCTGTTTGCTGGATCCCAGGTGACCCTGACTCCCTCCGTATCTTGTGTAGGGAGCCGGTGGTCGTGTCCCCTCACTATTGTAGGGTGCTCAGGGCTTTATAGTCAAGGTTCGTGGGTATGCAAACCTCCACCATTAGGATCTTTGCATAGGCTGAGCAGCCAGGGAAAGTGCCAGGTCTTCTGCAGGGGTCTCCCTTGGTTCCTTAGCTTTTGGATCCAGCGAGTCATTTATACATGTTGCTTTGCCTTGTTTCCTGTACACCGTCCGTGACATTATAAGCCGCCATAACCGTCTCAAGCATAGATCCGGTTTCACTTTTGGCTGAACGCTTCCAGGGTCTTTCATTGAAGGTAGCTGATCTCCGTAAGACTTTTTCTCAGCTTCAAGTGACCGGTTCAGCTTGCGTTCATGGAGTTTGTTCTGAGCCTAAGATCTCGCTCCCGGATACGTTCTCCGGGGGTAGTGAGAATTTTGTGCGTTTTAGAGAGGCTTGCAAACTCCATTTTCGCCTTCTTCCCCATTCCTCTGGTGATGAGGAACGAAGGGTGGGGATCATTATATCGCTGCTCAGGGGTAACGCTCAGTCCTGGGCCTTTTCGCTGCCGGTGGGGGCACGGCCTCTCCGTTCAGTGGATGAATTCTTTTTAGCCCTGGGTCAGATATATGATGATCCGGATCGTATTGCTCTGCCGGAGTCTAGACTACGTCTCCTATGCCAGGGTAAACAATCCGCAGAAATATACTGCTCAGAATTTCGGAGATGGGCAGCTGTTACTGGTTGGAATGATGCTGCACTCCGAAGTCAATTTTGCCATGGTCTTTCAGAGGGATTGAAAGATGCATTTGCCTTTCATGAGAGGCCTATTTCTTTGGACTCTGCTATGTCTCAGGCCGTTCGTATTGACAGGCGTCTTAGAGAGAGAGGAGAGATGTCCCCTTCCTGTCATACTCAGTCCCAGGACAGTGCAGCGGTCCCATTCTGTGCGCAGGGCTCTCAGTCGCCGTCAGCCCCTTCTGAGCAGGAGCCCATGCAGTTGGGGTTGATTGCTTCTGACAATAGAAGATTCAGCCCGCATGGGAGGGTTTGTTTTTGTTGTGGAGGGATAAACCATTTGGCAAATATTTGTCCCTCTAGGAGATTCAGGCAGTTTTCTGGGAGTAATAAAGAAACAAACAGGAAAAAATCTTTTAAAAATGTTCCGTCTGTTACTATTGGCAGGGTTGAGGCGGAAATTGAAGGTTTTCCATTTGCTTGTAGTTCCCGTTTTGTCCTGCCGGCTAGGGTGGCGCTAGAGAGCAAGAATTTTTTTTGTGAGATTTTTGTGGATAGTGGAGCAGCGGTCAATCTCATTGATAATCAATTTGCGATAACTCATGGTTTCCAGGTGCGCACTTTGGGAAAGGATATTCCTGTTTTTGCGATTGATTCCGCTCCACTTTCTCAGAAATCATTAAAGGGCATAGTTCACAATATCCGTTTAATTGTGAGTGATGCTCATGTTGAGGATGTGTCATGTTTCGTCCATAGCGGGTTGCCTACTCCTCTAGTGTTGGGGCTACCCTGGCTCACTAAACATAATCCCACCATTGATTGGCAAGCGAGGCAAATAAATGGTTGGAGTGACTTTTGCAGAGAGAATTGCCTCACGACATCTGTTTCTGAGGTTGCTACTAAGACTGTACCATCTTTTCTCTCTGAATTTTCGGATGTCTTCTCTGAGAGTGGAGTTCAGGATTTGCCCTTGCACAGGGAGTACGATTGCCCTATTAATCTCATCCCAGGCGCCAAGCTGCCTAAATCTCGTTAATACAATCTTTCCCAACCTGAGAGGATCGCTATGCGTGCTTATATCTCTGAGAGTCTGAGAAAGGGACACATACGACCCTCGAAGTCACCTGTTGCCGCTGGTTTTTTCTTTGTTAAGAAAAAAGATGGTTCTTTAAGACCTTGTCTGGATTTCAGGGAGCTGAACAGTATCACTATCCGTGACCCTTATCCGCTTCCTCTGATCCCGGACCTGTTTAACCAGGTTGTTGGGGCTAAAGTCTTTTCCAAATTAGATTTAAGAGGGGCATACAACCTGGTCAGGGTCAGAGAAGGGGACGAATGGAAGACGGCCTTCAATACCCCTGAGGGCCATTTTGAGAATTTGGTTATGCCTTTTGGTTTGATGAATGCCCCAGCCGTTTTTCAGCATTTCGTGAACAGCATTTTTTTATCATTTGATGGGAAAATTTGTATTGGTGTATTTGGATGACATTTTGATTTTTTTCTCCCGATTTCAAAACTCATAAGGAACATTTACGTCAGGTCTTGCTCATCCTGTGGGAGAATAAATTATATGCGAAACTGGAAAAATGTGTGTTTGCGGTTCCAGAAATTCAATTTCTGGGGTTTCTTCTCTCCGCTTCTGGTTTTCGCATGGACCCCGAGAAGGTCCGCGCTGTGCTTGAGTGGGAGCTTCCTGAGAATCAGAAGGCGCTGATGCGTTTTTTGGGCTTTGCCAATTATTACAGGAAGTTCATTTTGAATTATTCCTCTGTTGTTAAACCACTCACTGATATGACCAGAAAGGGGGTAGATTTTTCTTCTTGGTCAGTAGAGGCGCGTAAGGCTTTTTCTGATATCAAGGAGAGTTTTGCTTCCGCTCCCATCTTGGTGCAACCTGATGTTTCTTTACCCTTCATAGTTGAGGTTGATGCTTCTGAGGTGGGTGTGGGTGTGGTCTTGTCTCAGGGTTCCTCTCCTGCCAATTGGCGACCGTGTGCCTTTTTCTCAAGAAAACTCTCCTCCGCAGAGAGAAATTACGATGTGGGAGATAGGGAATTGTTGGCCATCAAGTTGGCTTTTGAGGAATGGCGCCATTGGCTAGAGGGAGCCAGACACCCTATTACAGTATTTACTGACCATAAAAATCTGGCCTACTTGGAGTCAGCCAAGCGTCTGAACCCGAGACAGGCCAGATGGTCTTTGTTCTTTTCTAGGTTTAATTTTGTTGTCACGTTCCGCCCTGGAGTTAAGAATGTGAAGGCAGATGCCCTGTCACGTTGTTTTCCGGGAGGCGGGAATTTTGAAGACCCGGGTCCCATTTTGGCTGAAGGTGTGGTGGTCTCTGCTCTTTCAGAGGGTCAGAGATGTACGGAGGGGGCAGGTGGTGATAAGAGAAGAGAAGGAGCAGGTCTTGTGAGGATCACGTGTGGGGATGTATCAGGGGGTGTCACAACCAGACAGCTGAGAAGCTCTGACAGAGGCCTTTCAGAACCTCCTCCTTGAGTTTCTGTGTTGTGGTATTCAGCTCCTCCTCTCGTTAGCCTCTCTCAGCTGTCATGTGTTGGACTAATTGCTTCCCTTTAAATTCCTCCCCAGAATGCTTTTCTGGGCGGCTTATACTTCTTCCTGGAGTGTGTGTGCATGCTGACTTTGTTCTCCTGTTTGCTACAAAGCTAAGTGTTGTACCTTTATCTGTTATTTTCTGTTTGCTGGATCCCAGGTGACCCTGACTCCCTCCGTATCTTGTGTAGGGAGCCGGTGGTCGTGTCCCCTCACTATTGTAGGGTGCTCAGGGCTTTATAGTCAAGGTTCGTGGGTATGCAAACCTCCACCATTAGGATCTTTGCATAGGCTGAGCAGCCAGGGAAAGTGCCAGGTCTTCTGCAGGGGTCTCCCTTGGTTCCTTAGCTTTTGGATCCAGCGAGTCATTTATACATGTTGCTTTGCCTTGTTTCCTGTACACCGTCCGTGACATTATAAGCCGCCATAACCGTCTCAAGCATAGATCCGGTTTCACTTTTGGCTGAACGCTTCCAGGGTCTTTCATTGAAGGTAGCTGATCTCCGTAAGACTTTTTCTCAGCTTCAAGTGACCGGTTCAGCTTGCGTTCATGGAGTTTGTTCTGAGCCTAAGATCTCGCTCCCGGATACGTTCTCCGGGGGTAGTGAGAATTTTGTGCGTTTTAGAGAGGCTTGCAAACTCCATTTTCGCCTTCTTCCCTATTCCTCTGGTGATGAGGAACGGAGGGTAGGGATCATTATATCGCTGCTCAGGGGTAACGCTCAGTCGTGGGCCTTTTCGCTGCCGGAGGGGGCACGGCCTCTCCGTTCAGTGGATGAATTCTTTTTAGCCCTGGGTCAGATATATGATGATCCGGATCGTATTGCTCTGGCTGAGTCTAGACTACGTCTATTATGCCAGGGTAAACAATCCGCAGAAATATACTGCTCAGAATTTCGGAGATGGGCAGCTGAAACTGGTTGGAATGATGCTGCACTCCGAAGTCAATTTTGCCATGGTCTTTCAGAGGGATTGAAAGATGCATTTGCCTTTCATGAGAGGCCTATTTCTTTGGACTCTGCTATGTCTCAGGCCGTTCGTATTGACAGGCGTCTTAGAGAGAGAGGAGAGATGTCCCCTTCCTGTCATACTCAGTCCCAGGACAGTGCAGCGGTCCCATTCTGTGCGCAGGGCTCTCAGTCGCCGTCAGCCCCTTCTGAGCAGGAGCCCATGCAGTTGGGGTTGATTGCTTCTGACAATAGAAGATTCAGCCCGCATGGGAGGGTTTGTTTTTGTTGTGGAGGGATAAACCATTTGGCAAATATTTGTCCCTCTAGGAGATTCAGGCAGTTTTCTGGGAGTAATAAAGAAACAAACAGGAAAAAATCTTTTAAAAATGTTCCGTCTGTTACTATTGGCAGGGTTGAGGCGGAAATTGAAGGTTTTCCATTTGCTTGTAGTTCCCGTTTTGTCCTGCCGGCTAGGGTGGCGCTAGAGAGCAAGAATTTTTTTTGTGAGATTTTTGTGGATAGTGGAGCAGCGGTCAATCTCATTGATAATCAATTTGCGATAACTCATGGTTTCCAGGTGCGCACTTTGGGAAAGGATATTCCTGTTTTTGCGATTGATTCCGCTCCACTTTCTCAGAAATCATTAAAGGGCATAGTTCACAATATCCGTTTAATTGTGAGTGATGCTCATGTTGAGGATGTGTCATGTTTCGTCCATAGCGGGTTGCCTACTCCTCTAGTGTTGGGGCTACCCTGGCTCACTAAACATAATCCCACCATTGATTGGCAAGCGAGGCAAATAAATGGTTGGAGTGACTTTTGCAGAGAGAATTGCCTCACGACATCTGTTTCTGAGGTTGCTACTAAGACTGTACCATCTTTTCTCTCTGAATTTTCGGATGTCTTCTCTGAGAGTGGAGTTCAGGATTTGCCCCTTGCACAGGGAGTACGATTGCCCTATTAATCTCATCCCAGGCGCCAAGCTGCCTAAATCTCGTTAATACAATCTTTCCCAACCTGAGAGGATCGCTATGCGTGCTTATATCTCTGAGAGTCTGAGAAAGGGACACATACGACCCTCGAAGTCACCTGTTGCCGCTGGTTTTTTCTTTGTTAAGAAAAAAGATGGTTCTTTAAGACCTTGTCTGGATTTCAGGGAGCTGAACAGTATCACTATCCGTGACCCTTATCCGCTTCCTCTGATCCCGGACCTGTTTAACCAGGTTGTTGGGGCTAAAGTCTTTTCCAAATTAGATTTAAGAGGGGCATACAACCTGGTCAGGGTCAGAGAAGGGGACGAATGGAAGACGGCCTTCAATACCCCTGAGGGCCATTTTGAGAATTTGGTTATGCCTTTTGGTTTGATGAATGCCCCAGCCGTTTTTCAGCATTTCGTGAACAGCATTTTTTTATCATTTGATGGGAAAATTTGTATTGGTGTATTTGGATGACATTTTGATTTTTTTCTCCCGATTTCAAAACTCATAAGGAACATTTACGTCAGGTCTTGCTCATCCTGCGGGAGAATAAATTATATGCGAAACTGGAAAAATGTGTGTTTGCGGTTCCAGAAATTCAATTTCTGGGGTTTCTTCTCTCCGCTTCTGGTTTTCGCATGGACCCCGAGAAGGTCCGCGCTGTGCTTGAGTGGGAGCTTCCTGAGAATCAGAAGGCGCTGATGCGTTTTTTGGGCTTTGCCAATTATTACAGGAAGTTCATTTTGAATTATTCCTCTGTTGTTAAACCACTCACTGATATGACCAGAAAGGGGGTAGATTTTTCTTCTTGGTCAGTAGAGGCGCGTAAGGCTTTTTCTGATATCAAGGAGAGTTTTGCTTCCGCTCCCATCTTGGTGCAACCTGATGTTTCTTTACCCTTCATAGTTGAGGTTGATGCTTCTGAGGTGGGTGTGGGTGTGGTCTTGTCTCAGGGTTCCTCTCCTGCCAATTGGCGACCGTGTGCCTTTTTCTCAAGAAAACTCTCCTCCGCAGAGAGAAATTACGATGTGGGAGATAGGGAATTGTTGGCCATCAAGTTGGCTTTTGAGGAATGGCGCCATTGGCTAGAGGGAGCCAGACACCCTATTACAGTATTTACTGACCATAAAAATCTGGCCTACTTGGAGTCAGCCAAGCGTCTGAACCCGAGACAGGCCAGATGGTCTTTGTTCTTTTCTAGGTTTAATTTTGTTGTCACGTTCCGCCCTGGAGTTAAGAATGTGAAGGCAGATGCCCTGTCACGTTGTTTTCCGGGAGGCGGGAATTTTGAAGACCCGGGTCCCATTTTGGCTGAAGGTGTGGTGGTCTCTGCTCTTTTTCCTGAATTGGAAGCAGAGGTGCAGGCAGCCCAGTCAGAGGCTCCTGATCTTTGTCCTCCTGGGAGGTTGTTTGTGCCTCTCGCTTTAAGACACAAGATTTTTAAAGAACACCACGATACGGTCCTTGCTGGGCACCCGGGGGTAAGAGCCACACTGGATCTCATCGCTCGGAGATTGTGGTGGCCTGCGCTTCGTAAGTCGGTTGAGGGTTTTGTGGCAGCCTGCGAGACTTGCGCTCGTGCCAAAGTCCCTCATTCACGACCATCAGGTCCTCTCCTTCCCTTACCCATTCCTTCCCGTCTTTGGATACATCTGTCCATGGACTTCATAACGGACCTGCCTCGTTCCTCGGGGAAGACCGTGATTCTGGTGGTGGTGGACCGTTTTAGCAAAATGGTGCATTTCATCCCTTTTCCTGGTTTGCCCAATGCTAAGACGCTGGTGCAGGCATTTATTGATCACATTGTCAAATTGCACGGTATTCCTTCAGACATAGTCTCTGATAGGGGCACGCAGTTTGTTTCCAGATTCTGGAAGGCTTTCTGTTCTCGCTTGGGGGTTCGGTTGTCATTCTCTTCTGCTTTCCATCCGCAGTCGAATGGCCAGACAGAGCGCGTCAATCAGAATCTGGAGACATATCTGCGCTGTTTTGTGGCGGAGAATCAAGAGGATTGGTGTTCTTTTTTGTCCCTTGCTGAGTTTGCTTTAAATAACCGTCGTCAGGAGTCCTCTGATAAGTCACCATTTTTTGGTGCATATGGGTTTCATCCGCAGTTTGGGACTTTCTCGGGAGAGGGGTCTTCTGGTTTACCTGATGAGGACAGATTCTCCTCCTCTTTGTCATCTATTTGGCAAAAGATTCAGGATAATCTAAAGAGCATGAGTGAGAGATATAAGCGTGTGGCAGATAAGAGACGTGTGCCTGGTCCGGACCTGAATGTTGGTGATCTGGTGTGGTTGTCTACCAAGAATATCAAATTGAAGGTTCCCTCCTGGAAGTTGGGTCCTAGGTTTATTGGGCCTTACAAAATCCTGTCTGTCATCAATCCTGTTGCATACCGTCTTGATCTTCCTCAGACTTGGAAGATCCATAATGTTTTTCATAAGTCCTTATTGAAACCTTATGTTCAACCCATTGTACCCTCGCCTTTGCCTCCTCCTAGGGATTATGGTTGATGGGAATCTTGAATTTCAGGTCTCTAGGATTGTGGATTCTCGTCTTGTCCGCGGTTCTCTTCAGTACCTTGTTCATTGGGAGGGGTATGGTCCTGAGGAGAGGATGTGGGTCCCAGTGACGGACATTAAGGCCTCTCGTCTCATCAGGGCTTTCCATAGGTCCCATCCTGAGAAGGTGGGTTCTGAGTGTCCGGAGTCCACTCGTAGAGGGAGGGGTACTGTCACAACCAGACAGCTGAGAAGCTCTGACAGAGGCCTTTCAGAACCTCCTCCTTGAGTTTCTGTGTTGTGGTATTCAGTTCCTCCTCTCGTTAGCCTCTCTCAGCTGTCATGTGTTGGACTAATTGCTTCCCTTTAAATTCCTCCCCAGAATGCTTTTCTGGGCGGCTTATACTTCTTCCTGGAGTGTGTGTGCATGCTGACTTTGTTCTCCTGTTTGCTACAAAGCTAAGTGTTGTACCTTTATCTGTTATTTTCTGTTTGCTGGATCCCAGGTGACCCTGACTCCCTCCGTATCTTGTGTAGGGAGCCGGTGGTCGTGTCCCCTCACTATTGTAGGGTGCTCAGGGCTTTATAGTTAAGGTTCGTGGATATGCAAACCTCCACCATTAGGATATTTGCATAGGCTGAGCAGCCAGGGAAAGTGCCAGGTCTTCTGCAGGGGTCTCCCTTGGTTCCTTAGCTTTTGGATCCAGCGAGTCATTTATACATGTTGCTTTGCCTTGTTTCCTGTACACCGTCCGTGACAGGGGGTCAGAGATGTACGGAGGGGGCAGGTGGTGATAAGAGAAGAGAAGGAGCAGGTCTTGTGAGGATCACGTGTGGGGATGTATCAGGGGGTGAGAGATGTACGGAAGGAGCAGGTGGTGATAAGAGGAGAGAAGGAGCAGGTCTTGTGAGGATCACGTGTGGGGATGTATCAGGGGGTGAGAGATGTACGGAGGGGGCAGGTGGTGATAAGAGGAGAGAAGGAGCAGGTCTTGTGAGGAGCACGTGTGGGGATGTATTAGGGGGTCAGAGATGTACGGAGGGTGCAGGTGGTGATAAGAGAAGAGAAGGAGCAGGTCTTGTGAGGATCACATGTGGGGATGTATTAGGGGGTCAGAGATGTACGGAGGGGGCAGGTGGTGATAAGAGGAGAGAAGGAGCAGGTCTTGTGAGGATCACGTGTGGGGATGTATCAGGGGGTCAGAGATGTACGGAGAGGGCAGGTGGTGATAAGAGAAGAGAAGTAGCAGGTCTTGTGAGGATCAAGTGTGGGGATGTATCAGAGGGTCAGAGATGTACGGAGGGGGCAAGTGGTGATAAGAGAAGAGAAGGAGCAGGTCTTGTGAGGATCACGTGTGGGGATGTATCGGGGGTTTAGAGATGTACGGAGGGAGCAGGTGGTGATAAGAGAAGAGAAGGAGCAGGTATTGTGAGGATCACGTGTGGGGATGTATCAGGGGGTCAGAAATGTACGGAGGGAGCAGGTGGTGATAAGAGAAGAGAAGTAGCAGGTCTTGTGAGGATCACGTGTGGGGATGTATCAGGGGGTCAGAGATGTACGGAGGGAGCAGGTGGTGATAAGAGAAGAGAAGTAGCAGGTCTTGTGAGGATCACGTGTGGGGATGTATCAGGGGGTCAGAGATGTACGGAGGGGGCAGGTGGTGATAAGAGGAGAGAAGGAGCAGGTCTTGTGAGGATCAAGTGTGGGCATGTATCAGGGGGTCAGAGATGTACGGAGGGGGCAGGTGGTGATAAGAGAAGGAGCAGGTCTTGTGAGGATCACGTGTGGGGATGTATCAGGGGGTCAGAGATGTACGGAGGGGGCAGGTGGTGATAAGAGGAGAGAAGGAGCAGGTCTTGTGAGGATCACGTGTGGGGATGTATTAGGGGGTCAGAGATGTACGGAGGGGGCAGGTGGTGATAAGAGAAGGAGCAGGTCTTGTGAGGATCACGTGTGGGGATGTATCAGGGGGTCAGAGATGCACGGAGGGGGCAGGTGGTGATAAGAGGAGAGAAGGAGCAGGTCTTGTGAGGATCACGTGTGGGGATGTATCAGGGGGTGAGAGATGTACGGAGAGGGCAGGTGGTGATAAGAGGAGTGAAGGAGCAGGTCTTGTGAGGATCACGTGTGGGGATGTATCAGGGGGTCAGAGATGTACGGAGGGGGCAGGTGGTGATAAGAGAAGAGAAGGAGCAGGTCTTGTGAGGATCACGTGTGGGGATGTATCAGGGGGTCAGAGATGTACGGAGAGGGCAGGTGGTGATAAGAGAAGAGAAGGAGCAGGTCTTGTGAGGATCACGTGTGGGGATGTATCAGGGGGTCAGAGATGTACGGAGGGGGCAGGTGGTGATAAGAGAAGAGAAGGAGCAGGTCTTGTGAGGATCATGTGTGGGGATGTATCAGGGGGTCAGAGATGTACGGAGGGGGCAGGTGGTGATAAGAGAAGAGAAGGAGCAGGTCTTGTGAGGATCACGTGTGGGGATGTATCAGAGGGTCAGAGATGTACGGAGGGGGCAGGTGGTGATAAGAGAAGAGAAGGAGCAGGTCTTGTGAGGATCATGTGTGGGGATGTATCAGGGCGTCAGAGATGTACGGAGGGGGCAGGTGGTGATAAGAGAAGAGAAGGAGCAGGTCTTGTGAGGATCATGTGTGGGGATGTATCAGGGGGTCAGAGATGTACGGAGGGGGCAGGTGGTGATAAGAGAAGAGAAGGAGCAGGTCTTGTGAGGATCACGTGTGGGGATGTATCAGGGGGTCAGAGATGTACGGAGGGGGCAGGTGGTGATAAGAGAAGAGAAGGAGCAGGTCTTGTGAGGATCATGTGTGGGGATGTATCAGGGCGTCAGAGATGTACGGAGGGGGCAGGTGGTGATAAGAGAAGAGAAGGAGGTCTTGTGAGAATGACAGCAGAAAGAAAGTGTAGGAGTCAGGTGTTCAAGAAAGATGGTGGCTGGTCCTGGGGGGCAGTAGATGACAGCTTGGAGGTTGGAGGGAGAGTAGATGCAAACAGAGTGTACTTCAAATGAAGGGACCATAATGGAGGCTAGCAGTGGAGTTGGCTGTAGGAGCAGTTGTCTGATACGAGAAGACCGACTCCTCCACCATGTTTGCTGCCGGGGCGGGGGGTGTGAGTGAAATAAAATCTGCTATAAGAGAGTGCAGCAGGGGAGGAGGTGTCAGAGGGTGTCAGCCATGTTTCTGCCAATCCCAGGAAGGATCTAAATAAGATATCTCTACTACCACACTTACTATACACATTGAGCTGGACTTTCTCTGTGATGACCACCGCTCCAGCCTGAAGCTTCATCGTGTACGTCCCGTTATCGGCCACACGGAGCTGCTCCATTTGCAGAGTCCCATTGTCGTGAAGAATACAGCTGCCTCCACCACATCTCCCACCGTACGTTGAATTAGCCCCAGGAAGACGAGTCGCAATGACGATTCCTGTAACATCCATGCTCCAGTCTACTCGCTGGTTGGGGCTGACGGGTGACTGTCCGGACAAGAATGCTCTTCCCCCTGTGGCAGCATTGGTGGCGAATGCTGCGCCTAAAGAGAACATAATGGGTGTAAATGGGGAACAAAAAATTTCAGGAACCAGTCACCGATTGCTGCCCGCCATCTCCTGCAGGATAGACCATGGTCACGGATACTGGAGGCACACAGCTCCACCTACACGAAGAGCGTCTGATCCTGGACATTGAAACGGTGTAATGGTAAAATGAACGGATGATAGCCCTGACTGCCGGATGTACTACTACTCCTATCCTGCACTTTAGTAAATAGAAACTACACTGGCCTGGTCACTGACTCCACCATTCGCTGGCCACAGCATCTACATCTCCTGCCTCTCACCAGTACAACACTGGTAACACCAAGGGCACCCCATTACCACCAGGAAGGAGCCCCAACATCCAGATGGTCCCCAAGTAAAATAACGGGTGCCCTGCTACCACTGTCTGGCCGTAAGGATCGGTCTGAGGACTGCCACTGTGATCCGGGTGAATAACTGTTATTACTAGAGACACTACCACTCCCATCCTCCACCTGTTCCTCCTGGGCAGGCTGCAACTGTATCCTCTGTCACCACCTTCCATATTGGACTTATCTACAGGACCAGGAGAAGATGAGCGAAGAAGACCTCATCAGTAACTGAAGATCCTCAGTGGAAAAGATTCCATAAAGAGATGGAATATGACAAGATGGAGCCACGATCCTCCATACCTCACAGTGTGTATAGTCCCCGATCCTCCATACCTCACAGTGTATAGTCCCCGATCCTCCATACCTCACAGTGTATATAGTTCCCGATCCTCCATACCTTAGTGTGTATAGTCCCCGATCCTCCATACCTCACAGTGTGTAAGGTCCCCGATCCTCCATAACTCACAGTGTGTAAGGTCCCCAATCCTCAATACCTCACAGTGTATATAGTCCTCGATCCTCCATACCTCACAGTGTATAGTCCTCGATCCTCCATACCTCACAGTGTATAGTCCCCGATCCTCCATACCTCACAGTGTATATAGTCCCCGATCCTCCATACCTCACAGTGTATAGTCCCCGATCCTCCATACCTCACAGTGTATAGTACCCGATCCTCCATACCTCACAGTGTGTAAGGTCCCCAATCCTCAATACCTCACAGTGTATAGTCCTCGATCCTCCATACCTCACAGTGTATATAGTCCCCGATCCTCCATACCTCACAGTGTATAGTCCCCGATCCTCCATACCTCACAGTGTATAGTCCCCGATCCTCCATACCTCACAGTGTGTAAGGTCCCCAATCCTCAATACCTCACAGTGTATAGTCCACGATCCTCCATACCTCACAGTGTATAGTCCCCGATCCTCAATACCTCACAGTGTATAGTCCCCGATCCTCCATACCTCACAGTGTGTATAGTCCCCGATCCTCCATACCTCACAGTGTATAGTCCCCGATCCTCCATACCTCACAGTGTATATAGTTCCCGATCCTCCATACCTCAGTGTGTATATTCCCCGTTCCTCCATACCTCACAGTGTGTAAGGTCCCCAATCCTCAATACCTTACAGTGTATATAGTCCTCGATCCTCCATACCTCACAGTGTATATAGTCCTCGATCCTCCATACCTCACAGTGTGTAAAGTCCCCAATCCTCAATACCTCACAGTGTATAGTCCTCGATCCTCCATACCTCACAGTGTATATAGTCCCCGATCCTCCATACCTCACAGTGTGTAAGGTCCCCGATCCTCCATAACTCACAGTGTGTAAGGTCCCCAATCCTCAATACCTCACAGTGTATAGTCCTCGATCCTCCATACCTCAGTGTGTATATTCACCGTTCCTTCATACCTCACAGTGTGTAAGGTCCCCAATCCTCAATACCTCACAGTGTATAGTCCTCGATCCTACATACCTCACAGTGTGTATAGTCCTCGATCCTCCATACCTCACAGTGTGTATAGTCCTCGATCCTCCATACCTCACAGTGTGTATAGTCCCCGATCCTCCATACCTCACAGTGTGTATAGTCCTCAATCCTCCATACCTCACAGTGTATATAGTCCTCGATCCTCCATACCTCACAGTGTGTATAGTCCTCGATCCTCCATACCTCACAGTGTGTATAGTCCTCGATCCTCCATACCTCAGTGTGTATAGTCCTCGATCCTCCATACCTCACAGTGTGTATAGTCCCCGATCCTCAATACCTCACAGTGTGTATAGTCCCCGAACCTCCATACCTCACAGTGTGTATAGTCCCAAATCCTCAATACCTCACAGTGTATAGTCCTCGATCCTCAATACCTCACAGTGTGTATAGTCCCGATCCTCAATACCTCACAGTGTAAATAGTCCCTGATCCTCCATACCTCACAGTGTGTATAGTCCCCGATCCTTGATACCTCACAGTGTGTATAGTCCCCGATCCTCCATACCTCACAGTGTACAGTCCCAAATCCTCAATACCTCACAGTGTATAGTCATCGATCCTCAATACCTCACAGTGTGTATAGTCCCCGATCCTTGATACCTCACAGTGTGTATAGTCCCCGATCCTCCATACCTCACAGTGTACAGTCCCAAATCCTCAATACCTCACAGTGTATAGTCATCGATCCTCAATACCTCACAGTGTGTATAGTCCTCGATCCTCCATACCTCACAGTGTATATAGCCCCCGATCCTCAATACCTTACAGTGTGTATAGTCCCCGATCCTCAATACCTCACAGTGTGTATAGTCCCAAATCCTCCATACCTCAGTGTATAGTCCTCGATCCTCAATACCTCACAGTGTATATAGTCCCCGATCCTCCATACCTCACAGTGTATAGTCCCTGATCCTCCATACCTCACAGTGTATAGTCCCTGATCCTCCATACCTCACAGTGTGTATAGTCCTGATCCTCCATACCTCACAGTGTTTATAGCCCTCAAACCTCCATACCTCACAGTGTATAGTCCCTGATCCTCCATACCTCACAGTGTATAGTCCCTGATCCTCCATACCTCACAGTGTATAGTCCCTGATCCTCCATACCTCACAGTGTGTATAGTCCTGATCCTCCATACCTCACAGTGTGTATAGCCCTCAAACCTCCATACCTCACAGTGTATAGTCCCTGATCCTCCATACCTCACAGTGTATAGTCCCTGATCCTCCATACCTCACAGTGTGTATAGTCCTGATCCTCCATACCTCACAGTGTGTATAGTCCCTGATCCTCCATACCTCACAGTGTATAGTCCCTGATCCTCCATACCTCACAGTGTGTATAGTCCCCGATCCTCCATACCTCACAGTGTATAGTCCCTGATCCTCCATACCTCACAGTGTATAGTCCCCGATCCTCCATACCTCACAGTGTGTATAGTCCCTGATCCTCCATACCTCACAGTGTATAGTCCCTGATCCTCCATACCTCACAGTGTATAGTCCCTGATCCTCCATACCTCACATTGTGTATAGCCCTCAAACCTCCATACCTCACAGTGTATAGTCCCTGATCCTCCATACCTCACAGTGTATAGTCCCTGATCCTCCATACCTCACAGTGTATAGTCCTCGATCCTCAATACCTCACAGTGTGTATAGTCCCAAATCCTCAATACCTCACAGTGTATAGTCCTCGATCCTCAATACCTCACAGTGTGTATAGTCCCGATCCTCAATACCTCACAGTGTAAATAGTCCCTGATCCTCCATACCTCACAGTGTGTATAGTCCCCGATCCTTGATACCTCACAGTGTGTATAGTCCCCGATCCTTGATACCTCACAGTGTACAGTCCCAAATCCTCAATACCTCACAGTGTGTATAGGCCTCGATCCTCCATACCTCACAGTGTATAGTCCCTGATCCTCCATACCTCACAGTGTATAGTCCCTGATCCTCCATACCTCACAGTGTGTATAGTCCTGATCCTCCATACCTCACAGTGTATAGTCCCTGATCCTCCATACCTCACAGTGTGTATAGCCCTCAAACCTCCATACCTCACAGTGTGTATAGTCACTGATCCTCCATACCTCACAGTGTATAGTCCCTGATCCTCCATACCTCACAGTGTATAGTCCTCGTGTGGCGAAACCAACCTCGCCACAGTGTTTTGGAGGGGGCTGTTTACCAGCCTCCTGCCCTGGGATTATGGTCCCTTAAGTTATTGGGTCTTAAGGCACTTGGGATGGAGCCCTCTGTCCCTGGATTGCATCCTCTGCCTTACTTGCTTGGATGAAGCACATGGTGAGAACAATAGATAGCGGCCATTGTAACTCACAGACACTGTTCTGACTTTTCCACACGGTGCTATCTTGCCGGTATTTGGTGCACAGAGACATCATTCAGTAGTGTGAAACTACCAAACAGGGGACACATTTATTAGTGACTATTTTCGGTATAACTTGTATATTTTCAGTGTAACTGTATCTTCCAAACTACTGAACGGATGTGGGTGAATTTTGGATATGTGGTTCACCCAGACCCCCCCGGTTCCGAGGATATATTGGTTATGGGGTTATTGCATGTTTTGGGGTTCCTGTGATATGTTTTATAAAACTGTATTTCTCTGCCTTTGATAATTATATTCGCCCTTGTGTTCAATAAACATCATCGGCAGAGGGGAGGAATATGCTGGGTGTGTTTCTATTGTCCCATTGTGTGTTTGGGTGGTGATTCCTGTCCTGTTGTCTCCACATGTGTATTGGCGATCTCCCCTTTGTCCGGAGAGATAATTGGATTGTCTTCGGTCGTCTCCGGGACAGAGAGGAGGAAACCATGATGCATTGTGGGGATGTGTTGTATCTGTTCTGTATTTGCAAAACTCTAATAAAAACCAGGCTGGGTGTGCCAGCACGTCAGACCACTGCTGACCCTCAACACGGAGCCTTGTCTCGTTATTGGGGGGATTCCATGTATGCTGTTGGAGACTGATTGCCAGGAGTGTAAGCCGACTGAATGCTTTTCCTGTTCGCCTGCCGACAGCTATTTGTGAGGTTCCAGTTTGGAGTGCTATTTTGTATCCAGTTCGGGAGGTTGGTGTTCTGCAGTAGCTGTGCCTGTCTCTCGGAAAGGGGCATATCGCCTAAACGGATTTTAACCCCTTGTCTGCCGAAACGGTGCCATTACATTGGTGGCAAGCAGCGGGATCGTTCCTACAGCCAGAAGGACAGCTACAGGAGACACCATTTCTTTGGATTTTACAATTTAAGGGCAACGCATGTCTCAGTACAGCGACCCTAAAAGCACCAGGATGGAACCAGCAGTGGAGTACAGATACTCTGTGGAGGAATTTGACCGTATGATGTGGTTGCGGCTGAACTTCTTCGGACCCAATCCAGCTGAGAAATACGTGAAGTTCGTGAGGAGTCTAGTGTCTAAGACCCTACTATACCGGGCAGAAGGTGACGGTCAGCTGCCACGTTGGGTGGACCTCCATCGGAAGTTACAGTTGCGGGACAGTGGGAGCCAAGTCTCCATTCCCCAGCGGCAGTGTGAAGTGCAGGGAGAGGAGAGCAGCGGCCTCCCTCCCCAGCGGCAGGCTGAGTTACAGGGGGCAGAGGTAGTTGTTCCTGCCCCCCAGCAGCAGCATGATTTTTTGGGAATTGGGAGCCTAGTCTCCATTCCCCAGCGGCAGGCGGAGTTACAGGGGGCAGAGACAGTCGGTCCTGTCCCCCAGCGGCACAGTGTCCTACAGGGGATAGAGAGCCCAGTCTCCTTTCCCCAGCAGCAGGACACTGTATTGGGAGCGGAGGCGGTCGGTCGCCCTCCCCAGCGGCTGGAAGTATGTATGGGAGAGGAGCTCGTTACCCCCTCTCCCCAGCGGCATATTAACGCACCAGGGGGAGACAGTAAGCCCCACAACTGTGCAGATGGGACCGTGGTCTCTGCACTTACAGCACAGGGGGTAGGGACAGTTGTTCCTGTCCCCCAGCAACAGGGCAGTTTAGCCAAAGGGGAGACAGTCGGTTTCCCCCTCCAACAACCAGACTCCAACCAGGCTTCTTCCATGGTAGCGCTGGTACCAGGGCAGAGTCCCGCTGATCCCTGCCCACAAAGCAACCTCCACTCCAAGCCAGGGAGCAACTCAGAGATCGGGAGTACCAGCTACCAATATAACCTTGGTGGATTCACTGGACAGAGACAGCCTACTAAATTCAACAGGTCCAGTATTGGGTTGTGGGTGGGCTGCCAGACTAACTCAGGTACCGACCGGCATGAGGTCAGGTATCTGGTTAGTCTTCCCTGGGGGGGGGAGATGTGTGGCGAAACCAACCTCGCCACGGTGTTTTGGAGGGGGCTGTTTACCAGCCTCCTGCCCTGGGATTATGGTCCCTTAAGTTATTGGGTCTTAAGGCACTTGGGACGGAGCCCTCTGTCCCTGGATTGCATCCTCTGCCTTACTTGCTTGGATGGAGCACATGGTGAGAACAATAGATAGCGGCCATTGTAACTCACAGACACTGTTCTGACTTTCCACACGGTTCTATCTCGCCGGTATTTGGTGCACAGAGACATCATTCAGGAGTGTGAAACTACCAAACAGGGGACACATTTATTAGTGACTATTTTCGGTATAACTTGTATATTTTCAGTGTAACTGTATCTTCCAAACTACTGAACGGATGTGGGTGAATTTTGGACATGTGGTTCACCCAGATCCCCCGGTTCCGAGGATATATTGGTTATGGGGTTATTGCATGTTTTGGGGTTCCTGTGATATGTTTTATAAAACTGTATTTCTCTGCCTTTGATAATTATATTCGCCAGAGTGTTCAATAATCATCACCGGCAGAGGGGAGGATTTTGTGTGGATGTGTTTCTATTGTCCCATTGTGTGTTTAAATGGTGATGTCTGTCCTGTTGTCTCCACATGTGTATTGGCGACTTCCCTTTGTCCTGAGAGATAATTGGATTGTCTTCGGTCGTCTCCCAGGCAGAGGGGAGGAAACCATGATGCATTGTGGGGATGTGTTGTATCTGTTCTGTATTTGAAAAACTGTAATAAAAACCAGGCTGGGTGTGCCAGCACGTCAGACCACTGCTGACCCTCAACACGGAGCCTTGTCTCGTTATTGGGGGGATTCCCTGTATGCTGTTGGAGACTGATTGCCAGGAGTGTAAGCCGACTGAATGCTTTTCCTGTTTGTCTGTCGACAGCTATTTGCGAGGTTCCAGCTTGGAGTGCTATTTTGTATCCAGTTCGGGAGTTTGGTGTTCTGCAGTAGCTGTGCCTGTCTCTCGGAAAGGGGCATATCGCCTAAACGGATTTTAACCCCTTGTCTGCTGAAACGGTGCCGTTACACCTCGATCCTCCATACCTCACAGTGTGTATAGTCCTCGATCCTCCATACCTCACAGTGTATAGTCCCTGATCCTCCATACCACAGTGTATAGTCCCTGATCCTCCATACCTCACAGTGTATAGTCCCGATCCTAAATACCTCACAGTGTATATAGTCCCTGATCCTCCATACCTCACAGTGTGTATAGCCCTCAAACCTCCATACCTCACAGTGTATAGTCCCTGATCCTCCATACCTCACAGTGTGTATAGTCCTCGATCCTCCATACCTCACAGTGTATAGTCCCTGATCCTCCATACCTCACAGTGTATAGTCCCCGATCCTCCATACCTCACAGTGTATATAGTCCTCGATCCTCCATACCTCACAGTGTATAGTCCCTGATCCTCCATATCTTACAGTGTATAGTCCCTGATCCTCCATACCTCACAGTGTATAGTCCCTGATCCTCCATACCTCACAGTGTATAGTCCCTGATCCTCCATACCTCACAGTGTATATAGTCCCCGATCCTCCATACCTCACAGTGTATAGTCCCTGATCCTCCATACCTCAGTGTATAGTCCCTGATCCTCCATACCTCACAGTGTATAGTCCCTGATCCTCCATACCTCACAGTGTATATAGTCCCGATCCTCCATACCTCACAGTGTGTATAGTCCTCAATCCTCCATACCTCACAGTGTGTATAGTCCTCAATCCTCCATACCTCACAGTGTATAGTCCCTGATCCTCCATACCTCACAGTGTATAGCCTCTGTAGTAAAGGTTAATTTCAGCTTACCGATTGTGGATAGCAGGAGGCTCCAGAGCAGCACGGCCATGAGGTAGGGACTGTTTCCTGCCGACTGTTGCAGCTCTGGTCCCTGGGAAATAGTCCTGATTCTGCCGCTCAAGAGGGAAATTACTGATCATCTGCAGGAATGTGAGAAGAAGGCGACGAGGAGGAAGGAGCGGAGAAAATACACTGATAAGAAAGTGACTTCTGTTATTACTACAGGTATTGTCTACTCATTAACCTGTATATAGTGCGGTATGTAGTCCTGTATACACCTCTGTATATAGTGCGGTATGTAGTCCTGTATACACCTCTGTATATAGTGCGGTATGTAGTCCTGTATACACCTGTGTATATAGTGCGGTATGTAGTCCTGTATACACCTCTGTATATAGTGCGGTATGTAGTCCTGTATACACCTCTGTATATAGTCCGGTATGTAGTCCTGTATACACCTCTGTATATAGTGCGGTATGTAGTCCTGTATACACCTCTGTATATAGTGCGGTATGTAGTCCTGTATACACCTCTGTATATAGTCCGGTATGTAGTCCTGTATACACCTCTGTATATAGTGCGGTATGTAGTCCTGTATACACCCCTGTATATAGTGCGGTATGTAGTCCTGTATACACCTCTGTATATAGTCCGGTATGTAGTCCTGTATACACCTCTGTATATAGTGCGGTATGTAGTCCTGTATACACCTCTGTATATAGTGCGGTATGTAGTCCTGTATACACCCCTGTATATAGTCCGGTATGTAGTCCTGTATACACCTCTGTATATAGTGCGGTATGTAGTCCTGTATACACCTCTGTATATAGTGCGGTATGTAGTCCTGTATACACCTCTGTATATAGTGCGGTATGTAGTCCTGTATACACCTCTGTATATAGTGCGGTATGTAGTCCTGTACACACCTCTGTATATAGTGCGGTATGTAGTCCTGTATACACCTCTGTATATAGTGCGGTATGTAGTCCTGTATACACCTCTGTATATAGTGCGGTATGTAGTCCTGTATACACCCCTCTATATAGTGCGGTATGTAGTCCTGTATACACCTCTGTATATAGTGCGGTATGTAGTTCTGTATACACCTCTGTATATAGTGCGGTATGTAGTCCTGTATACACCTCTGTATATAGTGCGGTATGTAGTCCTGTATACACCCCTGTATATAGTGCGGTATGTAGTCCTGTATACACCTCTGTATATAGTGCGGTATGTAGTCCTGTATACACCTCTGTATATAGTGCGGTATGTAGTCCTGTATACACCTCTGTATATAGTGCGGTATGTAGTTCTGTATACACCTCTGTATATAGTGCGGTATGTAGTCCTGTATACACCTCTGTATATAGTGCGGTATGTAGTCCTGTATACACCTCTGTATATAGTCCGGTATGTAGTCCTGTATACACCCCTCTATATAGTGCGGTATGTAGTCCTGTATACACCTCTGTATATAGTGCGGTATGTAGTCCTGTATACACCTCTGTATATAGTGCGGTATGTAGTCCTGTATACACCTCTGTATATAGTGCGGTATGTAGTCCTGTATACACCTCTGTATATAGTCCGGTATGTAGTCCTGTATACACCTTCTGTATATAGTGCGGTATGTAGTCCTGTATACACCTCTGTATATAGTGCGGTATGTAGTCCTGTATACACCTCTGTATATAGTGCGGTATGTAGTCCTGTATACACCTCTGTATATAGTGCGGTATGTAGTCCTGTATACACCTCTGTATATAGTGCGGTATGTAGTCCTGTATACACCCCTCTATATAGTGCGGTATGTAGTCCTGTATACACCTCTGTATATAGTGCGGTATGTAGTCCTGTATACACCTCTGTATATAGTCCGGTATGTAGTCCTGTATACACCTCTGTATATAGTGCGGTATGTAGTCCTGTATACACCTCTGTATATAGTGCGGTATGTAGTCCTGTATACACCTCTGTATATAGTGCGGTATGTAGTCCTGTATACACCTCTGTATATAGTGCGGTATGTAGTCCTGTATACACCTCTGTATATAGTGCGGTATGTAGTCCTGTATACACCCCTCTATATAGTGCGGTATGTAGTCCTGTATACACCTCTGTATATAGTGCGGTATGTAGTCCTGTATACACCTCTGTATATAGTGCGGTATGTAGTCCTGTATACACCTCTGTTTATAGTCCGGTATGTAGTCCTGTATACACCTCTGTATATAGTGCGGTATGTAGTCCTGTATACACCTCTGTATATAGTGCGGTATGTAGTCCTGTATACACCTCTGTATATAGTGCTGTATGTAGTCCTGTATACACCTCTGTATATAGTGCGGTATGTAGTCCTGTATACACCTCTGTATATAGTGCGGTATGTAGTCCTGTATACACCTCTGTATATAGTGCGGTATGTAGTCCTGTATACACCCCTCTATATAGTGCGGTATGTAGTCCTGTATACACCTCTGTATATAGTGCGGTATGTAGTCCTGTATACACCTCTGTATATAGTCCGGTATGTAGTCCTGTATACACCTCTGTATATAGTCCGGTATGTAGTCCTGTATACACCTCTGTATATAGTGCGGTATGTAGTCCTGTATACACCTCTGTATATAGTCCGGTATGTAGTCCTGTATACACCTCTGTATATAGTGCGGTATGTAGTCCTGTATACACCTCTGTATATAGTCCGGTATGTAGTCCTGTATACACCTCTGTATATAGTCCGGTATGTAGTCCTGTATACACCTCTGTTTATAGTCCGGTATGTAGTCCTGTATACACCTCTGTATATAGTGCGGTATGTAGTCCTGTATACACCTCTGTATATAGTGCTGTATGTAGTCCTGTATACACCTCTGTATATAGTGCGGTATGTAGTCCTGTATACACCTCTGTATATAGTGCGGTATGTAGTCCTGTATACACCTCTGTATATAGTCCGGTATGTAGTCCTGTATACACCTCTGTATATAGTGCGGTATGTAGTCCTGTATACATCTCTGTATATAGTGCTGTATGTAGTCCTGTATACACCTCTGTATATAGTGCGGTATGTAGTCCTGTATACACCTCTGTATAGTGCGGTATGTAGTCCTGTATACACCTCTGTATATAGTGCTGTATGTAGTCCTGTATACACCTCTGTATATAGTGCGGTATGTAGTCCTGTATACACCTCTGTATATAGTGCGGTATGTAGTCCTGTATACACCTCTGTATATAGTGCGGTATGTAGTCCTGTATACACCTCTGTATATAGTGCGGTATGTAGTCCTGTATACACCTCTGTATATAGTCCGGTATGTAGTCCTGTATACACCTCTGTATATAGTGCGGTATGTAGTCCTGTATACACCTCTGTATATAGTGCGGTATGTAGTCTTGTATACACCTCTGTATATAGTGCGGTATGTAGTCCTGTATACACCTCTGTATATAGTGCGGTATGTAGTCCTGTATACACCTCTGTATATAGTGCGGTATGTAGTCCTGTATACACCTCTGTATATAGTGCGGTATGTAGTCCTGTATACACCTCTGTATATAGTGCTGTATGTAGTCCTGTATACACCTCTGTATATAGTGCGGTATGTAGTCCTGTATACACTTCTGTATATAGTGCGGTATGTAGTCCTGTATACACTTCTGTATATAGTGCGGTATGTAGTCCTGTATACACCTCTGTATATAGTGCGGTATGTAGTCCTGTATACACCTCTGTATATAGTGCGGTATGTAGTCCTGTATACACCTCTGTATATAGTGCGGTATGTAGTCCTGTATACACCTCTGTATATAGTGCGGTATGTAGTCCTGTATACACTTCTGTATATAGTGCGGTATGTAGTCCTGTATACTCCTCTGTATATAGTGCGGTATGTAGTCCTGTATACACCTCTGTATATAGTGCGGTATGTAGTCCTGTATAAACCTCTGTATATAGTGCGGTATGTAGTCCTGTATACACCTCTGTATATAGTGCGGTATGTAGTCCTGTATACACCTCTGTATATAGTGCGGTATGTAGTCCTGTATACACCTCTGTATATAGTCCGGTATGTAGTCCTGTATACTCATCTGTATATAGTCCGGTATGTAGTCCTGTATACACCCCTGCATATAGTCCGGTATGTAGTCCTGTATACACCTCTGTATATAGTGCGGTATGTAGTCCTGTATAAACCTCTGTATATAGTGCGGTATGTAGTCCTGTATACACCTCTGTATATAGTCCGGTATGTAGTCCTGTATACACCTCTGTATATAGTGCGGTATGTAGTCCTGTATATACCTCTGTATATAGTGCGGTATGTAGTCCTGTATACACCTCTGTATATAGTCCGGTATGTAGTCCTGTATACACCTCTGTATATAGTGCGGTATGTAGTCCTGTATACACCTCTGTATATAGTGCGGTATGTAGTCCTGTATACACCTCTGTATATAGTGCGGTATGTAGTCCTGTATACACCTCTGTATATAGTGCGGTATGTAGTCCTGTATACACCTCTGTATATAGTGCGGTATGTAGTCCTGTATACACCTCTGTATATAGTGCGGTATGTAGTCCTGTATACACCTCTGTATATAGTGCGGTATGTAGTCCTGTATACACCTCTGTATATAGTGCGGTATGTAGTCCTGTATACACCTCTGTATATAGTCCGGTATGTAGTCCTGTATACACCTCTGTATATAGTCCGGTATGTAGTCCTGTATACACCTCTGTATATAGTCCGGTATGTAGTCCTGTATACACCTCTGTATATAGTGCGGTATGTAGTCCTGTATACACCTCTGTATATAGTGCGGTATGTAGTCCTGTATACACCTCTGTATATAGTGCGGTATGTAGTCCTGTATACACCCCTGTATATAGTGCGGTATGTAGTCCTGTATACTCCTCTGTATATAGTGCGTTATGTAGTCCTGTATACACCTCTGTATATAGTCCGGTATGTAGTCCTGTATACACCTCTGTATATAGTCCGGTATGTAGTCCTGTATACACCTCTGTATATAGTGCGGTATGTAGTCCTGTATACACCTCTGTATATAGTGCGGTATGTAGTCCTGTATACTCCTCTGTATATAGTGCGGTATGTAGTCCTGTATACACCTCTGTATATAGTGCGGTATGTAGTCCTGTATACACCTCTGTATATAGTCCGGTATGTAGTCCTGTATACACCTCTGTATATAGTGCGGTATGTAGTCCTGTATACACCTCTGTATATAGTGCGGTATGTAGTCTTGTATACACCCCTGTATATAGTCCGGTATGTAGTCCTGTATACACCTCTGTATATAGTGCGGTATGTAGTCCTGTATACACCTCTGTATATAGTGCGGTATGTAGTCCTGTATACTCCTCTGTATATAGTGCGGTATGTAGTCCTGTATACACCTCTGTATATAGTGCGGTATGTAGTCCTGTATACACCTCTGTATATAGTCCGGTATGTAGTCCTGTATACACCTCTGTATATAGTGCGGTATGTAGTCCTGTATACACCTCTGTATATAGTGCGGTATGTAGTCTTGTATACACCCCTGTATATAGTCCGGTATGTAGTCCTGTATACACCTCTGTATATAGTGCGGTATGTAGTCCTGTATACACCTCTGTATATAGTCCGGTATGTAGTCCTGTATACACCTCTGTATATAGTGCGGTATGTAGTTGTGGCAAACCTAGCCACTTCTGGACTATAATGTAAGAAGGTTGTCCGTACGTTTGAATGCAATATTGGGGAATGTGGTATTGTATATTGCTACTACTGCCCCTTTTATACTGGGTAGCAGATTGCATTCAGGCTGTCCTACAGACTATGTATGTTATTATGTGTTCGGTTACATTGTATCTGTGTATGCTGGGGGTCAAGTTAGTCCATTACGTTTGGTAATTGTATTTTGTGGATTACGTCCCAGACAATGCTTATTGTGTTGGTTAGTTACGTCTCAGACAAGGCTCATTTGGTTTTGTGTATTGTGTTACAGACAGAGGGGAGGGGAGTTTGTGTACAATGGCTGGGGAACTGTATAAATATACAAGCTTGTGAATAAAGCGAGTAGTTGACTTCCAGACTGTGTTTCGTCTGGTTATTGAGAGGATTGGGAATATTGCCGTACTGCTCAGCGTTGACTGTGGATTTACCTGTTATACCAGCGGAGATCGTGGATTCTAATATTGCACTCCGCTACAACTCTGAATCTTTTGCCAAATGGTAGACAAAGACGAGGAAAATCTCTCCTCCTCAGGTAAACCAGAAAGAGCCCCTCCCGAGAATGTCCCAAACTGCGGATGAAACCCATATGCACCAAAGAATGGTGACTTATCAGAAGATTCCTGACGACGGTTGTTCAGAGCAAACTCAGCAAGAGGGAGAAATGAACACCAATCCTCCTGGTTCTCTGCCACAAAACAGCGCAAATATGTCTCCAGATTCTGATTGAGGCGCTCAGTCTGACCATTCGACTGCGGGTGAAAAGCAGAAGAGAAGGACAGCCGAACCCCCAGGCGAGAACAGAAAGCCTTCGAGAACCTGGACACAAACTGCGTGCCTCTATCGGAAACAATCTCAGAGGGAATGCCGTGCAATTTAACAATATGGTCGACAAAAGCTTGCGCCAACGTTTTAGCATTGGGTAAACCAGGGAAAGGAAAGAAATGAGCCATCTTGCTAAAACGGTCCACGACCACCAGGATCACCGACTTCCCCGAGGAACAAGGAAGATCCGTGATAAAGTTTATGGACAGGTGTGTCCAAGGACGGGAAGGTATGGGTAACGGGAGAAGGGAACCTGAAGGTCGTGAACGAGGGACCTTAGCGCGAGCGCACGTCTCACAAGCAGCCACAAAACCCTCCACCGACTTACGAAGAGCCGGCCACCAAAATCTCCGAGCAATGAGATCTACCGTGGCTCTACTCCCGGGGTGACCAGCAAGAACCGTATTATGATGTTCCTTGAAGAGTTTGTGACGTAGCTCAGGAGGCACGAACAACTTCCCGGAGGGACAACGGGCAGGTGCCTCAGACTGGGCAGCCTGGACCTCGGCCTCCAAATCAGAATATAGAGCAGAAACAACTACCCCCTCCGCCAAAATGGGACCCGGGTCCTCGGAGTTTCCTCCTCCCGGAAAACAGCGAGAGAGAGCATCAGCCTTCACATTTTTGATCCCAGGGCGGAATGTAACGACAAAATTGAATCTGGAGAAGAACAGGGACCATCTGGCCTGTCTCGGATTCATACGCCTGGCCGACTCCAAGTAGGCCAGATTCTTATGGTCGGTAAAAACGGTGACAGGGTGCCTGGCCCCCTCCAACCAATGGCGCCATTCCTCGAAAGCCAACTTGATGGCCAACAACTCCCTATCTCCCACATCATAGTTTTTCTCTGCCGGGGAGAGTTTTTTAGAGAAAAAGGCACAGGGTGGCCATTTGGCAGGAGAAGGGCCCTGGGACAAAACTGCACCCACACCCACCTCAGAAGTGTCCACCTCAACAATAAAAGGTAAGGAAACATCGGGATGCACCAAGATGGGAGCAGACGCAAAACTCTCTTTAATCTTAGAAAAGGCTGCAAGCGCCTCCTCCGACCAAGAGGAAAAATCCGTCCCCTTTTTTGTCATGTCAGTAAGGGGTTTGACAATAGAGGAATAATTCAAAATGAACTTTCTGTAATAGTTAGCAAAACCCAGAAAGTGCATCAATGCCTTCTGATTCTCAGGAAGCTCCCACTCCAGCACAGCACGGACCTTCTCCGGATCCATGCGAAAACCAGAAGCGGAGAGAAGAAACCCCAGAAATTGAATCTCCGATACCATAAAAAGACATTTCTCCAGCTTGGCATACAGTTTATTCTCCCGCAGAATCTGCAGGACCTGAAAAAGATGATCCTGATGGGTCTGAACATCAGGGGAAAAAATCTAAATATCATCAAGATACACCAATACAAATTTCCCCATTAAATGATAGAAAATACTATTAACAAAATGCTGAAAGACGGCCGGAGCATTCATCAGGCCGAAAGGCATAACGAGATTCTCGAAATGCCCGTTAGGGGTATTAAAGGCCGTTTTCCATTCATCCCCCTCTCTGACCCTGACCAGGTTGTACGCGCCTCTCAGATCCAATTTGGAAAACACCTTGGCCCCAACAATTTGGTTGAAGAGGTCCGGGATCAGAGGAAGGGGATAGGGATCGCGAATCGTGATACGGTTCAGCTCCCTAAAATCTAGGCAAGGTCTCAGAGAGCCATCTTTTTTTTAACAAAAAAACAACCCGCGGCAACAGGCGACTTTGAGGGACGAATATGCCCCTTCTCGAGACTCTCGGAGATATAGGTTCGCATTGCGATTCTTTCCGGTTGTGAGAGATTGTAGAGGCGTGCTTTTGGCAGCTTGGCGCCGGGAATGAGGTTAATGGGACAGTCAAACTCCCGGTGAGGAGGTAGCTCCTGAACACCGCTCTCGGAAAACACATCCGAGAAATCAGAGAGAAATGATGGCAGAGTTTTAGTAGACACCTCTGCAAAAGTCGCTGTGAGACCATTCTCTCTACAAAAGTCACTCCACTCATTTATTTGCCTTCCTTGCCAATCAATAGTGGGGTTATGTCTAGTGAGCCAGGGTAGCCCCAAAACTAGAGGAGAAGGCAATCCGTTAAGGACAAAACAAGATATCTCCTCCACATGAGTGTCACCTACAGCTAGCCGGATATTGGGAACAATGCCCTTCAGAGATCTCAGCGAGAGTGGGGCAGAGTCAATAGCAAAAACAGGTATATCCTTTTCCAATGTGCAGACCTGAAAACCATGCATGGCTACAAATTGAGTATCAATAAGATTGACGGCCGCTCCACTATCGACAAAAATCTCACAAGAAATGACTTTGCTCTCTAGCGCCACCCTGGCAGACAGGAGAAAACAGGAACTGCAGGTCAGAGGAAAAGCATCAATTCCTACATCAACTTTGCCCAAAGTAGCAGATGAAGCAGAACTTGATGATCTACCTCTTGAGGTTTTTCTCTTATTATCGCTCTTAGTACAGTTCAGGAATCTCCTAGACGGACAAACATTTGCCAAATGACCTATGCCCCCACAACAAAAACACACCATATTCTGAGGACTAAATCCTCTTTTATCAGGGGCCAGTCGGCCTAGCTGCATGGGCTCCTTCTCAGAGGGGAGCGAGACAGGATGAGACCCCTGCATACTGAATGAGTCTGCACCATTGCCCCAAGACTGACAATGGCTGGACGGAGAGGTCTTGTTTCTTTCCCTTAGACGCCTGTCAAGGCGTACCGCCAATGACATGGCAGACTCTAAGGACGTTGGTCTCTCATGGAAAGCAAAGGCATCTTTCAAACCCTCTGAGAGACCATGACAGAACTGACTTCGGAGTGCAGCATCATTCCAGCCTGAATCAGCTGCCCATCTCCGAAATTCAGAACAATAAAGCTCCGCAGACAGTTTGTCCTGGCATAAAACACGTAAGTTAGATTCGGCCAGAGCAACACGATCCGGGTCATCATATATTTGCCCCAGGGCCACAAAAAATCTTTCCACGGATCGAAGGGAGGGATCCCCTGCTGGCAGCGAAAAAGCCCAAGTCTGAGCATTACCCCTGAGCAGGGAGATGACAATCCTCACCCTCTGCTCCTCCTTACCAGAGGAGTGGGGACACAAGCAAAAATGGAGTTTGCATGCCTCTCTGAAGCGAACTAAATTCTCACTGCCCCCGGAGAACGTCTCCAGAAGTGAGACCTTTGGCTCGCAACAGACTCCATGAGCCGGAGCAGAGCCCAATGCTTGTAGCTGAGTCACAGATTGACGGAGATCCGCTACTTCCAAAGAAAGACCCTGCATGCGGTCAACCAGGCCAGAAAGCGGATCCATGTCAAAAAGGACGGTTTTGGTGGATTATAATGTCACGGCTGTAAGTGAGCAACACACAGTAAATAGCAACTGACCGGACCCAAACTAGGGAAGATAAAGGGTGACCCCTGTCAGACCCTCAAAGCTCTCCCTATGCTGCTAAAGCACATGCCCGGATCCAAATGGTGGAATGAGGCATGCCCGCGTACCTAAGACTGATGACCACTGTAACCCCTACAATAGTGGAAGGGGCACGGCCACCGGTGCCCTGCTCAGTATATGGAGGGAACCGTGGCCACCTCAGATCCAGTCAGAAAATAACCAGGTACACAATAATGTCTGCACACTTAGCTGATGGAGCTGCAGCCGCAGAGAAGACGGATCCAAGGGCCGCTGGCAATATCCGGAGAGCTTGCTGTAACAGAACACAGGTCCAGTACACTGATAGCTTACAAGTGAAGATACTCAAGCAAGAGCTACAACTGAAATGAGAAATATAATCCACGCCCTGCAATAGGAGGAGGGGTGATTTAAAGGCAGGGAAATCAAACGCAGGAGGAACAGCTGGGAGTAAAGACCTCATCACAGGGGCTGAGAAACAGAGCCGTGAGAACACCTCCAAACTCTAAGTGACATCATCACAGGGGTGGAGACACAGAGCTGTGAGAACGTCTCAAAGCCCTGGTAGTGACACTGGCTCCTGAGGCTTCAAGCTTTGGCCTCCATGGCGAGTGCTCTAGATGGCGTGGGCCTGTCCAGCAGAGATGTGCCCCTGCACACCTGTCCCCTAGCAGGGGGTAAACTAGACTCTCCTCTAACTGGTCCCCACCCTTCCTGCAGGAAGTAGGGCAAGCCCACTTCTCTACAGAGGGGGGTTGGAATGGTAAGTTCCATTCTATCCACATACAAGCTCTTCTGTGTTTTCTGCCACCTGCTGGTGAACCAGGCACATTACATATGAACATAACAGTTGCATAACAAAATAGGAATGCACATTGTGGAGGACTTGGAATAAATACATAAGATGACATGAGGTTAGACCAATAAAGACAGTAGCAGGGTGCAGAAGTGGTAACACCACTCTGGGGTGTGGAAGAAGTTTCTACAAAGGGGTCCTGAACATCAGAACTGGAGCAATGGATGAAGACAACCTGGTCTGATTAATCACATTCCATCATGTGGACGGCCAGGTGCTTGTGCGTCACTTACCTGGGGAGGATATGGCATCAGGTGCACTATGGGAAGAAGGCGGCCTGATCTGATGATCAATATTACATCTTGTGGACCATCAGGTGTGTGCCACTTACCTGGGAAAGAGATGGCATCAGGTACACTATGGGAAGAAGGCGGCCTGATCTGATGATCCATATTACATCTTGTGGACTGTCAGGTGTGTGCCACTTACCTGGGAAAGAGATGGCATCAGGTACACTATGGGAAGAAGGCGGCCTGATCTGATGATCCATATTACATCTTGTGGACTGTCAGGTGTATGCCACTTACCTGGGAAAGAGATGGCATCAGGTACACTATGGGAAGAAGGCGGCCTGATCTGATGATCCATATTACATCTTGTGGACCATCAGGTGTGTGCCACTTACCTGGGGAGGATATGGCATCAGGTACACTATGGGAAGAAGGCGGCCTGATCTGATGATCCATATTACATCTTGTGGACTGTCAGGTGTGTGCCACTTACCTGGGAAAGAGATGGCATCAGGTACACTATGGGAAGAAGGCGGCCTGATCTGATGATCCATATTACATCTTGTGGACCGTCAGGTGTGTGCCACTTACCTGGGAAAGAGATGGCATCAGGTACACTATGGTAAGAAGACTAGCCGGTGGAGGCAGCGTGATGCTCTGGCCAATGTTCTGCTTTGGGTCCTGGTATCATGTGGTTGTGACACCTACCACCTATCTAACATTGTACAGACAAGAACCCCTTTATGGCAGCCGTGCCCCCTAATGGCAGTGCCCTCTTTCAGAAGGATATTGCCTCGGCCACACTGAGCAACACGACAAAGAGATGAAGGTGAAGACTCCACATCTCCAGATCGCTGCCATAATTTCAGTTCCTTTCATTGTCTTCAGGTCATATTATTGCCCAGGTGTTTCCCTCACATTTTCTGCAGATTTTCCTTAGTTTTTGGTAATCTTCCTCAGGCAAATACAGTTAGCGGACCAGTCTAGCCACACCCACTTTCTTCCTGTCACCCAGCTGCATTAGGCCTTCTGATTGGCTGCACTTTCCTCACTGTCAGCGCTGTACTAGTCATCTCCACCCGTTTTCTGATTGGCCGTCTTTAGGTTTATCACAAGGCTGACGATACGAAAGCCATTAAGAAACTAATTTCTGAGCAATAAAACTGAGCAAAACCTGAGGAGTTTCATATTTTTTTGGTTGTTTTTCCCCTTTTTTCTTTTTGTGAAATCATTATGTAGATGGTGGGGTTTCATCAGTACACGGGCTGACCATACAAAGAGGAAGTGGAGGTGGAAAAGAGAGAAAAAACATGACCCCGTCCCGAGGAGAGGCCAGGTGAAGATGTTTGTGTAGGAAAGTGCAATACTTTACAGGGGACTGAGGTGTAAAACCAATCTCCAATAGTGCTGTCTGCACAGAGCCATCAGTCTGCCTGCTGCCACCACTAGGGGGAGCTCACTGCTGCATCCACCTCTAGGGGGAGCTTACTGCCTGCAGCCACCTCTAGGGGGAGCTCACTGCCTGCATCTACCACTAGGGAGAGCTCACTGCCTGCATCCACCTCTAGGGGGAGCTCACTGCCTGCATCTACCACTAGGGGGAGCTCACTGCTGCATCCACCTCTAGGGGGAGCTCACTGCCTGCAGCCACCACTAAGGGGGAGCTACTTGCCTGCAGCCACCACTAGGGGGAGCTCACTGCTGCATCCACCACTAGGGAGAGCTCACTGCTGCATCCACCACTAGGGAGAGCTCACTGCCTGCAGCCACCACTAATGTGAGCTCACTGCCTGCATCTACCACTAGGGGGAACTCACTGCCTGCAGCCACCACTAATGGGAGCTCACTGCCTGCAGCCACCTCTAATGGGAGCTCACTGCCTGCAGCCACCACTAGGGGGAGCTCACTGCCTGCATCCACCACTAATGGGAGCTCACTGCCCGCAGCCACCACTAGGGGGAGCTCACTGCTTCCATCCACCAGCAATGGGAGCTACTTGCCTGCATCCACCGCTAGGGGGAGCTCACTGCCTCCAGGCACCACTAATGGGAGCTCACTGCCTGCAGGCACCACTAATGGGAGCTCACTGCCTGCAGCCACCACTAGGGGGTGCTCACTGCTTCCAGCCACCACTAATGGGAGCTCACTGCCTGCAGCCACCACTAGGGGGTGCTCACTGCTTCCAGCCACCACTAATGGGAGCTTTTTGCCTGCAACCACCACTAAGGGGAGCTCACTGCCTGCAGCCATCACTAGGGGGAGCTCACTGCCTGCAGCCACCAGTAGGGGAGCTCACTGCCTTCAGCCACCACTAGGGGGGACTCATTGCCTGCAGCCATCACTAGGGGGAGCTCACTGCCTGTTGCCATCACTAGGGGGAGCTCACTGCCTGCAGCCATCACTAGGGGGAGCTCACTGCCTGCAGCCATCACTAGGGGAGCTCATTGCCTGCAGCCACCACTAGGGGGAGCTCACTGCCTGCAGCCACCACTAGGGGGAGCTCACTGCCTCCAGCCACCACTAGGGGGAACTCACTGCCTGCAGCCATCACTAGGGGGAGCTCACTGCCTGCAGCCATCACTAGGGGGAGCTCACTGCCTGCAGCCATCACTAGGGGGAGCTCACTGCCTGCAACCATCACTAGGGGGAGCTCACTGCCTGCAGCCACCACTAGGGGGAGCTTACTGCCTGCAGCCACCACTAGGGGGAGCTCACTGCCTGCAGCCACCACTAGGGGGATCTCACTGCCTCCAGCGAACACTAATGGGAGCTCATTGCCTGCAGCCACCACTAGGTGGAGCTCACTGCCTGCACTCACCACTAGGGGGAACTCACTGCCTGCAGTCACCACTAGGGGGAACTCACTGCCTGCAGTCACCACTAGGGGGAGCTTGGTGCCTGCAGCCATCACTAGGGGGAGCTCACTGCCTGCAGCCACCAGTAGGGGAGCTCACTGCCTGCAGCCATCACTAATGGGAGCTCATTGCCTGCAGCCACCACTAGGTGGAGCTCACTGCCTGCACTCACCACTAGGGGGAACTCACTGCCTGCAGTCACCACTAGGGGGAGCTTGGTGCCTGCAGCCATCACTAGGGGGAGCTCACTGCCTGCAGCCATCACTAGGGGGAGCTCACTGCCTGCAGCCATCACTAGGGGGAGCTCACTGCCTGCAGCCACCAGTAGGGGAGCTCACTGCCTGCAGCCATCACTAATGGGAGCTCATTGCCTGCAGCTATCACTAGGGGGAGCTCACTGCCTGCAGCCATCACTAATGGGAGCTCATTGCCTGCAGCCACCACTAGGGGAAGCTCACTGCCTGCAGCCATCACTAGGGGGAGCTCACTGCCTGCAGCCATCACTAGGGGGAGCTCACTGCCTGCAGCCATCACTAGGGGAGCTCACTGCCTGCAGCCACCACTAGGGGGATCTCACTGCCTGCAGCCACCACTAGGTGGAGCTCACTGCCTGCACTCACCACTAGGGGGAACTCACTGCCTGCAGTCACCACTAGGGGGAGCTTGGTGCCTGCAGCCATCACTAGGGGGAGCTCACTGCCTGCAGCCATCACTAGGGGGAGCTCACTGCCTGCAGCCACCAGTAGGGGAGCTTACTGCCTGCAGCCATCACTAATGGGAGCTCATTGCCTGCAGCTATCACTAGGGGGAGCTCACTGCCTGCAGCCATCACTAATGGGAGCTCATTGCCTGCAGCCACCACTAGGGGAAGCTCACTGCCTGCAGCCATCACTAGGGGGAGCTCACTGCCTGCAGCCATCACTAGGGGGAGCTCACTGCCTGCAGCCATCACTAGGGGAGCTCACTGCCTGCAGCCACCACTAGGGGGATCTCACTGCCTGCAGCCACCACTAGGTGGAGCTCACTGCCTGCACTCACCACTAGGGGGACCTCACTGCCTGCAGTCACCACTAGGGGGAGCTTGGTGCCTGCAGCCATCACTAGGGGGAGCTCACTGCCTGCAGCCATCACTAGGGGGAGCTCACTGCCTGCAGCCACCAGTAGGGGAGCTTACTGCCTGCAGCCATCACTAATGGGAGCTCATTGCCTGCAGCTATCACTAGGGGGAGCTCACTGCCTGCAGCCATCACTAATGGGAGCTCACTGCCTGCAGCCATCACTTGGGGGAGTTCACTGCCTGCAGCCACCAGTAGGGAAGCTCACTGCCTGCAGCCATCACTAATGGGAGCTCATTGCCTGCAGCTATCACTAGGGGAGCTCACTGCCTGCAGCCATCACTAATGGGAGCTCATTGCCTGCAGCTCTCACTAGGGGGAGTTCACTGCCTGCAGCCACCACTAGGGGGAGTTCACTGCCTGCAGCCACCACTAGAGGGAGCTCGCTTCCTGCATCCAACAGGGCCAGGTGACAACGATGTACACACATTACAGACACAGCACGTACAAACACTTGACAAATTACAGTGGCAGCAAACTTTAATGGTCACTTTACATTAAAAACCTAATAAAAATGAGCAAACCTACATGTTTATAAATTGTACACACATCTGGTTACACAGATGACACACACACATGCCGCCCTGCAGAGCTCTCGGTCTGCTTCATGCCTGAGTTGTTTTTGGCACTCCTTCTCCTTTAGGGTTCTTTCACACGGGTGGATGCCGTGCGGGTAATCCTCTGCGTGAAAGAATGCCAAGCCCCGTACTGGACAGCACGGAGCGGTAACGTGACTGATGAGGCTCCGCGCCTCTCTGTGACCTTTTACTACAAAATCACAGTGAGATAAAGTTGTCACCGTGATAGTAAAAAGGTCACAGAGAGGCGCGGAGCCTCATCAATCACATTACTGCTCCGTGTCTCTGCTGTCCGGAGCGGGGCTTGGCATTCTGTCACGCAGAGCATTACCCGCACGGCATCCACCCGTGTGAAAGAGCTCTTACTCTTCCTCCAGTCAGTATGCTGCCTCCGGTTACAACAGCCAGTAACGGATTCCCACTGCTGTAACCTACCGCAATACAGAGAGAAGAGGGAGGGGGGAGGCAGGACTTCTAGAGACGCACACCCTCCGTATCGCCCCCGCCACTACACCCCTGCACTAGGTGGTCTCCTGCATTGCACAATGAAGGTCGATGTAGGTGATCACAGATTCGTTTCTTATCCTCCATTGTCTGAACTTTGAGAAGGCCGATCTTCATTGATTCGCTCCTCTCAGATCTGGCTAATCTCATAATCTGGTAACCCCCAGAATATTGTAAGACACACTTCTACATAGACTGGGCAGGCGAAGGGTCTACACAGAGGCATCCGTACAGATGTAGCAGAGTTAACAGTCAGACATAACGCGTTAACTAGTCGTGATAACTAACTAAGTGCGTGTTAACTCTGCTACATCTGTACATTGCATTAACAGAGGAGCCTTTGTATGACAGTCGCCACTTTGCGCCTTTACAGTGTGAAAAGACCTAGACGGTTACACTTGGCTGCATATGGATTTGGATCATGACAGAAGAAATGTTCATCTACCCCAAATACCCTGTTTAATAGTGATTGTTTATCTATAATGCCCGTTTTCCTGCGCTCCATCCTGGTCATGTGATATTTTCTGTCCTGATGACATCACGTCCACAGCGGAGGCTTGCCCTGTAGACCATCAGGTTGGTGTTCTGCCCGTTCCCCTGGGCCCTGCGGGTGTGATGTCAGCAATGATGCAGGGTCTTAGGGTAAGGTTTTCCTGGAGGGCTTCAAGCAGGCTTGGCTCTGTGACATTCGCGCTGGGACTGACATGTTGGGGGCTTGTTATGGGGTTCTACGGTGATCTGATTTCTGCAGGACCATGGGGGGCACTAACATGCAGCCATATAACGACCAGGTAAATCCGGTCTCAGATAAATACACTTTATAATCTGAAATATACAGAGATCCGTACAGTCTACAAGTCACATCTTCTCATCACCAGCTGACGGCCGCCCCTGGAGTCCAGATAGCCTGGTGTCCGTTCCCACAGTCAATGCGCAGAACTTCCCGGTTACCTTTGAATGTGAACAGATAGAGTGATTCTAAAGTGACGACTTTCATGTAGATTTAATCTATGAGGTGATGTGGAGAAGACACTGATATCATCGGGTCAGGAAAGGCAAAAATACACTAAAGAAATCCGGAATAAAAAAAAGGCAAGTTTACATATGCCCCCCATCATCAGGCGTAACCAGGGTTGTCACCATTCCCAGCAAAAAATACCAGCCAAGATTACATGGTAAAAAGGGGACTAATGGTTCGATCATTTTTAGAGTTTTCAGCTTATTATTTTTTTAAGTTAAAGGGGAGGTCAGACTCCAGCAAATGGCAATTATTCTGTAGGTGCAGTTAATACAAGGCAGTTACTAATGTTTCGTGATTCTCCATATTGCCTCCTTGGCTGTTCATTTCCATGGGTATGACCAACCTGTAATCCAGCAGCGGTGGTCGAGCTTGCTCACTATAAGAAAAAGCACCTGCTTCCCTGGTGGCTGGCACTGTGGGAGGTTGTTGTTCTGTGGACATCTGGAAGAGATGCCCAAGGACTGCACAGAGTGTGGACTTCTGAAAGAGATGCCCAGGAACTGTACAGGGTGTGGACTTCTGGAAGAGATGCCCAAGGACTGTACAGGGTGTGGACTTCTGAAAGAGATGCCCAGGAACTGTACAGGGTGTGGACTTCTGGAAGAGATGCCCAAGCACTGCACAGAGAGAGGACTTCTGATAGAGATGCCCAGGAACTGTACAGGGTGTGGACTTCTGAAAGAGATGCCCAGGAACTGTACAGGGTGTGGACTTCTGGAAGAGATGCCCAGGAACTGTACAGGGTGTGGACTCATGAAAGAGATGCCCTAGAACTGCACAGGGTGAGGACTTCTGGATGAGATGTCCAAGGACTGCACAGAGTGTAGTCTTCGGAAAGAGATGCCTGAGAACTCTACGCGGTGTGGACTTCTAGATGAGATTCCCGGGAACTGTACAGGGTGAGGACTTCTGGATAAGATGCCCGAGAACTCTACGTGGTGTGGATTTTTGGAAGAGATGCCCGAGAAGTGCACAGAGTAATGACTTCTGGACGACATGCCTGAGAACTGGAAGGGCCAAACCTAAAACCCAAGAACTGAATGACTGGAAGGGTCCAGCAACAGTCAGTTGAAAACAGGCAGATCGATGCCAGAAAGGAGCCGTCTAGCATGTCGTCGACCTCAGCCCACTTCTGGAAGTTCTCCAGCAAGAAGGTGGATGGAAACCACATGATGACCAGAAAGTTGCCAGACAGGGGGGTCACAGCGATGTACTCATTTACCTCATCATCTGCTTCTTCTTTTGTAGGATTTGTCCTTTGAAGCTGTCAGAGATGATGAAACAGAAAGATCAATTAAATATTCACATAATCACAACGAGAAAACAGTGTGGATTTTGGAATTTGGATTTCTCTTATATATCACGGATATATATCGTCTGTGTGTGGCCCCAGGGACCCCCAACAGAACATCCATGGGGCTCTGTCTTGTAGTCAATGGCTGGATGGTGATTTGATCACTGCTCTAGAATATGACACCAGAACTCCTCTGATCTTGTCTGCTCATCTGGAGGTTCTTTCCTTCATGGTAATTGTTGGGTTCATGTGGTTGAGCTTAATCTAATCTACTCTCAATTACGTTACCCACAAGATGTCTCCTGCCCGGGACACATGTATGAAGGTTTGCTGGAGCGAGGAATGGCCGGTGTTCTTAGGGAATGAGCCGTTGTAATGTGAGAAAGTTATTACTGCTCATGGAATAAAGTGTGTCCTGGAGAAAGGCAACATCCTCAGTAGTGCTCCCCAGTGGAGGGGGCTCCTTATAAAGCTAGGGTTCAACATTTAAACAATCCTTGGACCGGGACCAGGGAAAATAGCCAAACCACTCCAGTATCCACGAGGAGGTGGCTGGTACTGATAGCTGTTACTAGGGGGCACTGTGGATGATGGCAGATGGTATGGAGGATGGTGGCTGGTACTCACAGTCATCAGTAGGGGGCACTGTGGATGATGGCAGATGGTATGGAGGATGGTGGCCCGTACTCACAGTCATCAGTAGGGGGCACTGTGGATGATGGCAGATGGTATGGAGGATGGTGGCCCGTACTCACAGTTATCAGTAGGGGGCACTGTGGATGATGGCAGATGGTATGGAGGATGGTGTCCCGTACTCACAGTTATCAGTAGGGGGCACTGTGAATGATGGCCGATGGTATAGAGGATTGGTGGCTGGTACTCACAGTTATCAGTAGGGGGCACTGTGGATGATGGCAGATGATATAGAGGATTGGTGGCTGGTACTCACAGTTATCAGTAGGGGGCACTGTGGATGATGGCAGATGGTATGGAGGATGGTGGCCCGTACTCACAGTTATCAGTAGGGGGCACTGTGGATGATGGCAGATAGTATGGAGGATGGTGGCCCGTACTCACAGTTATCAGTACGGGGCACTGTGGATGATGGCAGATGGTATGGAGGATGGTGGCCCGTACTCACAGTTATCAGTATGGGGCACTGTGGATGATGGCAGATGGTATGGAGGATGGTGGCCCGTACTCACAGTTATCAGTAGGGGGCACTGTGGATGATGGCAGATGGTATGGAGGATGGTGGCCCGTACTCACAGTTATCAGTAGGGGGCACTGTGGATGATGGCAGATAGTATGGAGGATGGTGGCCCGTACTCACAGTTATCAGTACGGGGCACTGTGGATGATGGCAGATGGTATGGAGGATGGTGGCCCGTACTCACAGTTATCAGTAGGGGGCACTGTGGATGATGGCAGATGGTATAGAGGATTGGTGGCTGGTACTCACAGTTATCAGTAGGGGGCACTGTGGATGATGTCAGATGATATAGAGGATTGGTGGCTGGTACTCACAGTTATCAGTAGGGGGCACTGTGGATGATGGCAGATGGTATGGAGGATGGTGGCCCGTACTCACAGTTATCAGTAGGGGGCACTGTGGATGATGGCAGATGGTATAGAGGATTGGTGGCTGGTACTCACAGTTATCAGTAGGGGGCACTGTGGATGATGGCAGATGGTATGGAGGATGGTGGCCCGTACTTACAGTTATCAGTAGGGGGCACTGTGGATGATGGCAGATGGTATGGAGGATGGTGGCTGGTACTCACAGTTATCAGTAGGGGGCACTGTGGATGATGGCAGATGGTATGGAGGATGTTGGCCCGGACTCACAGTTATCAGTAGGGGGCACTGTGGATGATGGCAGATGGTATGGAGGATGGTGGCCCGTACTCACAGTTATCAGTAGGGGGCACTGTGGATGATGGCAGATGATATAGAGGATTGGTGGCTGGTACTCACAGTTATCAGTAGGGGGCACTGTGGATGATGGCAGATGGTATGGAGGATGGTGGCCCGTACTCACAGTTATCAGTAGGGGGCACTGTGGATGATGGCAGATAGTATGGAGGATTGGTGGCTGGTACTCACAGTTATCAGTACGGGGCACTGTGGATGATGGCAGATGGTATGGAGGATGGTGGCCCGTACTCACAGTTATCAGTAGGGGGCACTGTGGATGATGGCAGATGGTATAGAGGATTGGTGGCTGGTACTCACAGTTATCAGTAGGGGGCACTGTGGATGATGGCAGATGGTATGGAGGATGGTGGCCCGTACTCACAGTCATCAGTAGGGGGCACTGTGGATGATGGCAGATGGTATGGAGGATGGTGGCTGGTACTCACAGTTATCAGTAGGGGGCACTGTGGATGATGGCAGATGGTATGGAGGATGTTGGCCCGGACTCACAGTTATCAGTAGGGGGCACTGTGGATGATGGCAGATGGTATGGAGGATGGTGTCCCGTACTCACAGTTATCAGTAGGGGGCACTGTGGATGATGGCAGATGGTATGGAGGATGGTGGCCCGTACTCACAGTCATCAGTAGGGGGCACTGTGGATGATGGCAGATGGTATAGAGGATTGGTGGCTGGTACTCACAGTTATCAGTAGGGGGCACTGTGGATGATGGCAGATGGTATGGAGGATGGTGGCCCGTACTCACAGTTATCAGTAGGGGGCACTGTGGATGATGGCAGATGACATAGAGGATTGGGGGCCCACTTGTGCATATTTGCTTGTGCTGCCCCGGTGAATAGATGTGACCCTGGTGCTGCATCGGTCACAGAACCAAGGCATGTACATCATGCTTGCTTTTATGTCCCTCATCATGTCCAGACATAGACGATACGTGAAAACCACAGCCTGTATATATGATATATAGACAATATAGTAGAACATACCTTTTCTCCTGATGAGGATGAAGATGAGAACTGCCAACATGATGAGGGCTGCCAGTACGCCAATCACAATGCCCACTATCGCACCGCTGCTCAGTTCGTGTGGAGCTGTGGATCAGGACGAAGCATATGTATGATCAGGAACCGGTGCAGCACCGTGCCCGTCTGCTCCTCATTTACACCCTCGCTTCATTCACAACTCACTGCCTGTATTCTAAAGCTGCATTCACAGTTCTGTGGGCTTCAGAGCTGAAATCTACCAGCATGTTGTTACTCAATGACTCTCTTTTATTAATGTAAGTGGACCTAGATTTTTGTGTAAATTGTGACAAAAAGTAACATATTTTGACGCATCTAAAGTTAGAAATAGAGATGAGCGAATTTCCTCTTTTGAAATTCGTTCCCACTTAATTTGGTGGTGAACGGTGAATTGTGCTATGGATTCCGTTACCACGGACCATAACGCAATTCTATGACTGAACGCCTTTAGAGGACTCCCCTGCATAACGGAAATGGGACGGATCAGTTTTGCAGCCCATAGACTTCTATTATGACGGAATGAATAACGGAATGTCTCTAAAGGCATTCCGTTCTGCATTCTGCCATAGAATTGCGTTATGGTCCGTGGTAACGGAATCCATAACGCAATTCACCTTTTACCACCAAATGAAGTGGGAACGAATTTCAAAATATGAAATTCGCTCGTCTCTAGTTAGAAACAGTTCTTGTGACTACGGCGTGGATTAACTAAAAAAAGGGGGTGGAAACCATCTCTCCACCTAGGGCCTGCTCTCTCCTTCTCATGGGAGGAAGGGGTCTTTGGGGATGACAGGATGGAGCAAGTCCCAGGCTTCTGTTCCTCAGACCAGGCCGGCGGGGGGACCGACGATGCCAGCAACCAGCCAATACGCTTCTGGACCTGGGAGTGAGACCTAACGCCAGGAGCTCCCCCCAGGTCTGTGGAAACAAGGAGAAGCTGCAAAGCTTCCACCTTGGATGCCAAGCAAGGTGCTGTGAAAGCCAGTGGTCCTTCCGGTGCCACCAAAGAAAATCTGAGTGCTTAAGGGGGTGAGGCCGACCTCAGTGAGGTCAATTACCCCCTATGGCTCCCGTGTCATCAGCCACCTCTGTGAGTACAAAGAGGCAAGTAAGACCACGAGGAGGCTGCGCTATACCCATGCCAGGGCTGAGGGGGCACCCAAAAAGAAGAAGCCAGAAATTCTGACTGAAATATAGAGACTGGAGGTGGAAATTGAAAGATTGGAGGAGAGAAAAGCGCTGATCCGGGACAGCAGTGGTCCTTTCAGGCAAAAACTGTTAAATGAGGACATATTTCATAACATGGCGCAGAAGAGGTTGACAGGGCTGCAACCTGAGAGCCAGGTGGTGGAGAATGGTGACCAGCAGCAGGCCACGTGTAGTGGGCTCCCTGCAGGACAGGCAGCAGTAACATCCCAGTGCGGTTCTTTTGGCTGGGGGGAGGACAGTGACACCAGTACCCAAGGAGTGGTGCTAATGGCAGAGATAAAGCTGCTTGAGTCCCCAATCTGTTTCCAGGACTTTGCCTTTGGAGATAAACTCCCAGAGGAGGCACCGGGGGCAGCTGCAAGCTGAAGGCGGAAAAAACCAGGCCAAAGCTGCAGGAGATGGTAAGCTATGTCTATGGTCCGCTTCCTGTGTCCCCTGAGTCGGCCGCAGGGCCGGCCTGTTGTGCTAGCCCTGTTGTCTAGCCCAGCCCAGGTTCTGTTGTGGACAAAGACACAGCAGGGAAGGCATCGGTCGAAAGGCCGGACTGTAAGGGTGGCCCTGCGGCAGGCATTTGGCCAAACTCTGGTGCTGAGGCCTGTTCCCCGGTGGGAGGGGCGTGCGGCCCAGGGCCGGAGTCTGTTGTGGTTGCCACTGATCACTCAGTTGAGAAGCATTTGCAGTGTGAAGGAGCTGCTGGAGCCCTGTCACGTTTGAGTGGGTGTGAACCCACGTGCCATGTGTCCTACCTCCTCTAAGGGTGTTGTCTAAGTGAACCCCTCATTCTCCACAGTACCCCTGATGGTGGGCATAGACTTTCCCGAGGGGAACACCAGGTCGCTACCTCTTGAGGAGGACCAGAAGGTACCTGAGAAAGGTACCAGAGGTACAGGCCTTGTCAGCAGGTTGAGTTGTAACCAGGAGCAACAGTGCAGAACCGAAGAACGAGGCAGAGGCGTAGTCAGACAGGCAAAAGGTCAGGACATGCTGGAGGGCTGGTATTGGTCAGTGCGGTCACATGATCTAACCCATAAAGCACAGGAGGGGATGTGCGCTGGCCCTTAAGGAAGTGCTGCAGGGAACAAGCAGCAAGCATGCTGTGGTCAGGGCTGAATGGAAACTGTGGAGCGGATCCCAGAACAGTACCTACCTTCTGGACAGAGCCAAGGACTGAAGCGGTGAATGGGGAAGCACTGGTAGCAGATCACAGCTGAACGCGGCTCCCGGCACCGCGGTGGTAAGCAGGGGAACAGTGGCGCACAGCCGCTGCTGTTACAGGCCCCTAGTCTCGGTCCTCCCACAACTACTGCTATGCCCGAATCTAAAGTACTTTTTTGTATTGGAGCAAATGGCAGAGACTCTGACAAAGAGAGACATCAGCGACACCCAGAGAAAGATCAGAGGCGCGCAACGGAAATATCTGAAAAACAGACTAAATGGGGAAAAAATGATAGTGAGGAGGTGGAGCTTGTCAGTGGTCCAGCAGGTATGGATAGGAGTGTGACTGGTGCTGTGGTTGGTGACACAAATATAAAATCTATATTGTTATGTGCAGGAGTAAGTGGTGGTGAGGGGGCTGGTGTTACCATGGGTGAGGAGAATTCTGGTGATGTTGTGGTGGGGGGAGGGACTGAAGAAGCCTAGGAGGAGGATGCTCTCCCTCCCCCTCGGTGACACTGGCATAACTTCTGATCGGTTACCGCTGGGGGAGGGCTGGCATCCTCATCCATGTCTTTGTACTCCGGCGCCTTCTGGAGTCCTTAAGGAAGGGGGAGAGATCAATCACTGTAGAGGGTAACAACTAGGCTGATTTGTCCTTCTGGATAGAGAGGCATGACCTCGATGCCTTCCGAGAGTAAAGGGGAGGGGAAACTTGCATGGTCCCTCCCAACAGCCGGGCCAGGTGTGCATAGGAATGTGATCCGTCTTCGGTGGAGGGGCAGTGATGCATGCCCTACAAGGGCTAAGGTGGTGGAACTCCTGCTGAAGATGGGCTTTAAGGTGGTGGACATCCATGCCTTGATTCATCAATAAGGCGCGCCTGAGTTTGATGTCAGTTTCGTTGGGCCTGAGGGGCTGGAGCTCTTTTGGTCAAATTATGAGCAGGCAAAGAATGAGCCCAGCTGGCGAGACTTTGCTGTCCAAGCAGTGTCTCACCAAAACAAAGTCAAGAGAGTGACCATTATCACCCGTAATGAATCTCTCTCTTTTTGTGACATCATAACATGGGCGATACAGTGAGGTACTGGAGGTGCCAAAGAAAAACAGATGATTTTGGTATCTGGTCAGTGCCCTGAACATTCATGGTAAAGTTGAGGTGTTTAGGTAATTCAGTTATTTAGCCTACCTGGGGAGGGACCATATCCTGATCTTCTACCAGGGTCAGCCAAAGCTCTGTCACAGGTACAGAGATCCCACACACTTCAGTGTGATGGTGTCGGTCATCTAGAAGCATCCTGTGCAGAGATTAGGTGTCACCTCTGTGGTGACTTAGTTCACCCATTCAGCCGTTGTCCTCGTTCCTTCGCCATTGCGTTCAGGACCCTAGTAGAGGACAGCCGTGAGGTTGTTTCTGCTGGGGAAGAGACTAGTAGAGGTGAAGGAACTGAGGGACCAAGGAGGGAAACCAAGAAAAAGATGCCAGCCCAACTGAGGCATCTCGATAAGTGCCAAAATGATAGGAAACTGGGGGAGTCTTAGGCAACTGGGACATCCCCTGGCCCTGTCCTGGAGGACAATCATGCTGCTGCTGAGGCCCTGAGGGATGACGTCCTGGATGAGGAGGTCAGGAGGATCCAGGCTGAGGAGGTCGCCACATCCTCAGAGTCCTCCCATTATGAGCGCATGGGTGAGTAGGATAGGAAGTTGGCCTGGAGTCCGGAGATGAGGATGAGGATGAGGAATCAAAATGGGTAGTGGGGATGGATACCTCTGTGTCATTGAAAAGGGGGAAGGGTTCTTGTTCAGACACAGAGGGTAAAGGTGGCAGTGAGAAGAAGAAAGCCGTATTATCACCCAGAATGGCGGCACTCACTCCATTGACGCTGGCATCCATTAATGTCGCGTCAGATACGGCTAGATTTGCTGCTTATGATTTTTTTTGCCTGGATTGATGCAGACATTTTATTTTTGCAGGAGACAACGATGCCAGATTTGGCAGCTATACATAAACCTAAAAGAGAGAGGGCCCTTCTATTGGTCTTTTGCGGCCGAGCCATATAGCGGGTGGTGGTACTTTTTACCTCACTGGTAGAATGCAGATGGGTCATTCGGTTAACCTATCATAGGGCATATGGTATATGAGGGACAACTTGAAGTGTAGGAGCTCTAAGGAAAGGGGTTGTTCCCGGGAGGAGTGTGGTGATATGCTGAAAAGCATGGACCACTTCTTGCTTCATTGTCCCTTTAATACAGAGGTCTACAACAGGGTGGGTGCCTCCATTGGCTGGCCGATATCACCTATGCGGAGTGGGCCTATGGTGCATTCAGACACCTGGGAGACTGGGACGGCTGCACTTTATTCTTCGTTAGTGTATTGGTGAGGTACTACATGTGGAACGCACGTTGTCTAGTATCTACGCAATGGAAAATCCTCCCGGTGGATGAGGTGACCTGGTGAAGGTGCACTCTCTAGAATATGACAGGCTGGGGGCAGGAAGGGCCTCTTGCCTCTGGAGGGGCTTTTCATTTAGAATTGTCATCCCCTTCCCTGGTGGTGGGCTGATCCTGGCATGGTAGATTTGTTTTGTTTTGGTCAGTATATAGGATGTAGGGCTTGCAGGCACCGAACTTGATTTGGGCTTTGTTGGGTTTTTGTGTATTTTGTCTATGTATTGTTTTACTAACGTTTTCTTTCATTATGTTTACATTGTATATATGGGGTTTGGTGTTAGGTGGGATGGTCACTCAAGGGGGGGAGGAGTATGTTTATAGGACTTTCTGGACTTTGGGACTGTGTATATTTTGTGGACTTGGAGACACTGGGATGAAAAAAAAAGGTCACTAGCCTGACATGGTCTATGGACATGGACATGTGAGCATGGGGGGGGGGGGGGGGAGTTGGTGGGCGTGGGTGTATATAGTATATATAGTTCTGTTTATATTGTGTGTGTATAATTATTACAAAAAAATTAATATTATTATTGTGATGATATAGGTGGTTTATTCGGCAACTGGACCAGTTAGTTTTTTGTTATTATTTGTGTATAATTGGTGTAGGGTGGTATTATGTATATAATATGATGTGTGTCCTGGGTGGGGAGATGGTGTATGTATAGTATTGAAGAAAAGAAAATGTTGTGGTGTAGGGTCGGTGTATATATTTGTATAGTTGGGGTATGCCTATACTGTAATATTGTGCACGTTTCTATATGTGTGTGATAATAGTATTAGTATTGGAGTGAGTGGCTGGACCAGTGTTAGTTTTATTTATTGTTTGGTTGTGTTTGATATTTTATGATGTTTGTTATTATTAATATTGTTACATTGTGTTATTGTTCTGTTTTATAATATTTATAATAAAAGAAATACAGCCTGCAATCTAATATATAAAGCTGAGTGTATGTGTGTATATATGTCCACTAAAGAATCCGCACCGTCGCATTTACAGGTTTTAGACCGGACCTCAGCTCTCTAGCACGTATCGTTCCTGAGATATTTCCCAAAAATGCATTAGCCAATAGAAGCCTGGTCACATGACCCTTATCAGCCAATAGAAGCCTGGTCACATGACCCTTATCAGCCAATAGAAGCTCGCAGGTCCTTAGTCTCCACATACACACAGTTTTACACCTGATTTTCATAACAACCCAGCCATTTTTCTTCACTGCTGTAGGTCAGCTTTAAAGGGGCAGGGCGCTGTGGATGACACTGTTAAGGGAGCGGAGTGCTGTGGAGGTCACAGATTAGGGGGGGGGATGTTGTGGAATTCACTGTTAAGGAGATAGAGTACTGTGGAGGCGACTAATAAAGGGTCAGGATGCTGTGGAGGTCACTTTTAAAGGGGCGGGCGCTCTGAAGGTCTCTGTTAAGGGGGCAGGGAACAGTGAAGGTCACAGTTAAGGGGACGGTCCGCTATGGAGGTCAGTGTTACAGCGGGGTGCTGTAGAGGTCAATATTTAGGGGGCGGGGTGTTGTGGAGGTCACATTTTAAAGAAAATGGAGCTCTGTGGAGGTCACTGTTAAGGGGGCAGGCCGCTGTGGAGGTCACTGTTAAAAGGTGGAGGGGACTGTGGAGGCCACTATTAAAGGGGCAGTGGGGTACTGTGAGGTCACTGTTAAGGGAGCGGGGAACTGTGGCAGTCACTGTTAAAGGGGCAGTCACTGTGGATGTCTCTGTTAAGGGGACCGGGAATGGTGGAGGTCAGTTAAGGGCCCTGTAACCTATGGTCAGTGTTAAGGGACAGGTGCTGTAGAGGCCACTGTTATGGGGGCGAGCCCTGTTGAAGTCACTGTCAAGGGTGTGGCATGCTGTGGTGCTCACTGTTAAAGGGGCAGGCTCCTGTGAAGGTCAAAGTTAAGGGGTGGTCTGCTGTGGAGGTCCCATTTTAAGGAGACAGGACAATGTGGGGGGGGGGTCTGTGTTAAGGGGTGGGGGGATGTGGAGGTCACTGTTAAAGGGGCGGGCTGCTGTAGATGTCACTGTTGTAGTGGATACTGTTGATATCTTTTAACGACACACAGACATGAAATTAAATAGATGAAATATTCCCGAGCGAAGCCGGATCCTTCTGCTACTATAGCATATTATTATAAAATGTATACAGTATATATTGGTGATTGTTATATGCAGAGAATCTCCTGATTTAAGGCATCTCAGGTGCTCTTCATCATGTATTGCCCTTTATCACTTAGTAGAATACAGAGGTCATGTGAACCGTTACCTTGTTTTGTCACCTTGAGGTTAAAGTTGAAGATTTCGGCACCGATAACATTCACTGCTCGGCACTGATATTTTCCAGACTCGTGCTCGCTGACCTCAGAGACCAGAAGGTTGGATGCAGAGTTATTGGACTCCACTGTAAATTTCTTATGAGCTCGGACTGGAACTGGGTCTGGATTAAGATATAACCAGGTAAACTGAGCCGGGAGTCCAGGTCTAAGAGTCACTGTCATGGTGGCGGTTCCTCCTTCTTCCATATTGATGATGGCGCTGTTATCGTGTTCTGGGCACCTCGGCAGGTCTGACAGAAGACAAGATAAGATGAGGCATCCTACCATGTTAGACATGAGTTATTGAATTAGACATTCATGTTCATTTCTATGAGAGCCACAGGTATCTAACAGATTCAGGACTTTAGATATATACAGTCACCACTAGAGGGAGCTCAGGAGATTACTACATACAGATATATACAGCGACCACTAGAGGGAGCTCAGGAGATTAATACATGCAGATATATACAGCCACCACTAGAGAGAGCTCAGGAGATTAATACATACAGATATATACAGACACCACTAGAGGGAGCTCAGGAGATTACTACATACAGATATATACAGACACCACTAGAGGGAGTTCAGGAGATTACTACATACAGATATATACAGTCACCACTAGAGACAGCTCAGGAGATTACTGCATACAGATATATACAGCCACCACTAGAGGGAGCTCAGGAGATTACTGCATACAGATATATACAGCCACCACTAGAGGGAGCTCAGGAGATTACTACATACAGATATATACAGCCACCACTAGAGGGAGCTCAGGAGATTACTACATACAGATATATACAGCCACCACTAGAGAGAGCTCAGGAGATTATACATACAGATATATACAGACACCACTAGAGGGAGCTCAGGAGATTACTACATACAGATATATACAGACACCACTAGAGGGAGTTCAGGAGATACTACATACAGATATATACAGTCACCACTAGAGACAGCTCAGGAGATTACTGCATACAGATATATACAGCCACCACTAGAGGGAGCTCAGGAGATTACTGCATACAGATATATACAGCCACCACTAAGAAGGGAGCTCAGGAGATTACTACATACAGATATATACAGCCACCACTAGAGGGAGCTCAGGAGATTACTACAGTACAGATATATACAGCCACCACTAGAGGGAGCTCAGGAGATTACTACATACAGATATATACAGCCACCACTAGAGGGAGCTCAGGAGATTACTACATACAGATATATAAAGCCACCACTAGAGGGAGCTCAGGAGATTACTGCATACAGATATATACAGCCACAACTAGATGGAGATCAGGAGATTACTACAGACAGATATATACAGCCATCACTAGATTGAGATCAGGAGATTACTACTACAGATATATACAGCCACCACTAGAGGGAGCTCAGGAGATACTACATACAGATATATACAGCCCCCACTAGAGGGGAGGTTTAGGAGAATTTACTACATACAGATATATACAGCCACCACTAGAGGGAGCTCAGGAGATTGCTACATACAGATATATACAGCACCACTAGAAGGAGCTCAGGAGATTGCTACATACAGATATATACAGCCACCACTAGAGAGAGCTCAGGAGATACTACATACAGATATATACAGCCACACTAGAGGGAGCTCAGGAGATTACTGCATACAGATATATCCAGCCACAACTAGATGGAGATCAGGAGATTACTATATGACAGATTTATACAGCCACCACTAGAGGGAGCTCAGGAGATTACTACATACAGATATATACAGCCACCACTAGAGGGAGGCTCAGGAGATTACTGCATACAGATATATACAGCCACAACTAGATGGAGCTCAGTGAGATTACTATATGCAGATATTATACAGCCACCACTAGAGGGAGCTCAGGAGATTACTACATACAGATATATACAGCACCACTAGAGGGAGCTCAGGAGATTACTACATACAGATATATTACAGCCACCACTAGAGGGAGCTCAGGAGATTACTACATACAGATATATACAGCCACCACTAGAGGAGCTCAGGAGATTAACTACATACAGATATATACAGCCACACTAGAGGGAGCTCAGGAGATTACTACATACAGATATATACAGCCACCACTAGAGGGAGCTCAGGAGATTACTACATACAGATATATACAGCCACCACTAGATGGAGCTCAGGAGATTACTACATACAGATATATACAGCCACCACTAGAGGGAGCTCAGGAGATTACTACATACAGATATATACAGCCACCACTAGATGGGAGCTCAGGAGATTACTACATACAGATATATACAGCCACCACTAGAGGGAGCTCAGGAGATTACTACATACAGATTATATACAGCCACCACTAGAGGGAGCTCAGGAGATTACTACATACAGATATATACAGCCACCACTAGAGGAGCTCAGGAGATTACTACATACAGATATATACAGCCACCACTAGAGGGAGCTCAGGAGATTACTACATACAGATATATACAGCCACCACTAGAGGGAGCTCAGGAGATTACTGACATACAGATATATACAGCCACCACTAGAGGGAGCTCAGGAGATACTCATACAGATTATATACAGCACCACTAGAGGGAGCTCAGGAGATTACTACATACAGATATATACAGCACCACTAGAGGGAGCTCAGGAGATTACTACATACAGATATATACAGCCACCACTAGAGGGAGCTCAGGAGATTACTGCATACAGATATATACAGCCACCACTAGAGGGAGCTCAGGAGATTACTACATACAGATATATACAGCCACCACTAGAGGGAGCTCAGGAGATTACTACAGATATATAAGCCAACTATGAGGGAGCTCAGGAGATACTATACAGCCAACCCACTAGAGGGAGCTCAGGAGATTACTACATACAGATATATACAGCCACCACTAGAGGGAGCTCAGGAGATTACTACATACAGATATATACAGCCACCACTAGAGGGAGCTCAGGAGATTACTACATACAGATATATACAGCCACCACTAGATGGAGCTCAGGAGATTACTACATACAGATATATACAGCCACCACTAGAGGGAGCTCAGGAGATTACTACATACAGATATATACAGCCACCACTAGATGGGAGCTCAGGAGATTACTACATACAGATATATACAGCCACCACTAGAGGGAGCTCAGGAGATTACTACATACAGATATATACAGCCACCACTAGATGGAGCTCAGGAGATTACTACATACAGATATTATACAGCCACCACTAGAGGGAGCTCAGGAGATTACTACATACAGATATATACAGCCACCACTAGAGGGAGCTCAGGAGATTACTACATACAGATATATACAGCCACCACTAGAGGGAGCTCAGGAGATTACTACATACAGATATATACAGCCACCACTAGAGAGAGCTCAGGAGATTACTACATACAGATATATACAGCCACCACTAGAGGGAGCTCAGGAGATTACTGCATACAGATATATACAGCCACCACTAGATGGGAGCTCAGGAGATTACTACATACAGATTATACAGCCACCACTAGAGGAGCTCAGGAGATTACTACATACAGATATATACAGCCACCACTAGAGGGAGCTCAGGAGATTACTACATACAGATATATACAGCCACCACTAGAGGGAGCTCAGGAGATTACTACATACAGATATATACAGCCACCACTAGAGGAGCTCATGAGATTACTGCATACAGATATATACAGCCACCACTAGAGGGAGCTCAGGAGATTACTACATACAGATATATACAGCCATCCACTAGAGGGAGCTCAGGAGATTTACTGCATACAGATATATACAGCCACAACTAGATGGAGATCAGGAGATTACTACATGACAGATTATACAGCCATCACTAGAGGGAGCTCAGGAGATTACTACATACAGATATATACAGCCACACTAGATGGAGATCAGGAGATTACTACATACAGAATATTACAGCCACCACTAGAGGGAGCTCAGGAGATTACTACATACATGATATATACAGCCACCACTAGAAGGAGCTCAGGAGATTGCTACATACAGATATATACAGCCACCACTAGAGAGAGCTCAGGAGATTACTACATACAGATATATACAGCCACCACTAGAGGGAGCTCAGGAGATTACTGCATACAGATATATACAGCCACAACTAGATGGAGATCAGGAGATTACTATATGCAGATTTTATACAGCCACCACTAGAGGGAGCTCAGGAGATTACTACATACAGATATATACAGCCACCACTAGAGGGAGCTCAGGAGATTACTGCATACAGATATATACAGCCACCACTAGAGAGAGCTCATAAGATTACTACATACAGATATATACAGCCACCACTAGAGAGAGCTCAGGAGATTACTGCATACAGATATATACAGCCACCACTAGAGGGAGCTCAGGAGATTACTACATACAGATATATACAGCCACCACTAGAGGGAGCTCAGGAGATTACTACATACAGATATATACAGCCACCACTAGAGGGAGCTCAGGAGATTACTACATACAGATATATACAGCCACCACTAGAGGGAGCTCAGGAGATTACTACATACAGATATATACAGCCACCACTAGAGGGAGCTCAGGAGATTACTACATACAGATATATACAGCCACCACTAGAGGAAGCTCAGGAGATTACTGCATACAGATATATACAGCCACCACTAGAGGGAGCTCAGGAGATTACTACATACAGATATATACAGCCACCACTAGAGGGAGCTCAGGAGATTACTGCATACAGATATATACAGCCACAACTAGATGGAGATCAGGAGATTACTACAGACAGATATATACAGCCATCACTAGAGGGAGCTCAGGAGATTACTACATACAGATATATACAGCCACAACTAGATGGAGATCAGGAGATTACTACATACAGATATATACAGCCACCACTAGAGGGAGCTCAGGAGATTACTACATACTGATATATACAGCCACCACTAGAGGGAGCTCAGGAGATTACTACATACAGATATATACAGCCACCACTAGGGGAGCTCAGGAGATTACTACATACAGATATATACAGCCACCACTAGAGGGAGCTCAGGAGATTACTACATACAGATATATACAGCCTCCACTAAAGGGAGCTCAGGAGATTACTGCATACAGATATATACAGCCACCACTAGAGGGAGCTCAGGAGATTACTGCATACAGATATATACAGCCACCACTAGAGGGAGCTCAGGAGATTACTACATACAGATATATACAGCCACCACTAGAGGGAGCTCAGGAGATTACTGCATACAGATATATACAGCCACCACTAGAGGGAGCTCAGGAGATTACTACATACAGATATATACAGCCACCACTAAGGGGAGCTTAGGAGATTACTACATACAGATATATACAGCCACCAGTAGAGGGAGCTCAGGAGATTACTACGTATATATATATACAGCCACCACTAGAGGGAGCTCAGGAGATTACTGCATACAGATATATACAGCCACCACTAGAGGGAGCTCAGGAGATTACTACATACATATATATATATATACAGCTACCACTAGAGGGAGCTCAGGAGATTACTACATACAGATATATACAGACACCACTAGAGGGAGCTCAGGAGATTACTACATACATATATATACAGCTACCACTAGAGGGAGCTCAGGAGATGTCTGTATCCGTGTGGTCAGGCTGCAAATGATAGAACTTGTCCTATTTTTGCCATTTTGCGGAATAGAATAGGTTTTTTTTTACAGCAGGTCCCACAAAATTTCAGGATTCAGAAGGACTGTATCTGTATTTTGCAGATCCCCAATTTACAGATACGGTCTTGTACAGTAGGCCTTAAGGCTGTAAGGTCAGGACGTTTGTGTTTGCTGTGAAATGTTCCAGGGTCTGGACTCACAGGTGATTCCTGTATGTAGTAGTAGCCGCCAGCTGTCTGTAAGGAGCACTATACACACGATGCAGAAGACAGGCATGATTTACCTGTACAGACTTCGACCACTACCCCCATGGTGCCTGGAGTCAGGGTGTGGCAGCTCTTATATCGGTACATCCTTTAGATTAGACCTACTTCACCCTAAGTTTGTGCCGCCGCCAGGAGAATGTGTTGACCTGGCCTCTTGTAACACGCACTGATCTGACTGAAAGGAGCTTTCTAGGATCAGTAAGAATGGTTGATACCTTCCAGTAAGAGCGCCCCCTTACTCCGCTGGCTGTGTCAGGTATTGCCGCTCAGCTGAATTTAAGTGAATACTGGAGTATCAGATACAACCCTAACCCTAACTGATGAGCTCCACTGAGAGCCTGCTGGTGGCCACTGGGGATATTCCAGTAGGACCTCTTCTGGCTGTTGCTCTTTGGCTCGTACACTCATACCGAGTCTCACCCAAAGCCACTGAGCACGAAGAAGTCCTTCCCATCTGATCTCCCAGACAGGTGAGTTCTGATCCCTGGAGATCACTGCCTCTGGACACGTTCCTGGTCACATTGCTCCACGCTGTCGTCAATGTGTGGTTGAACCTCATGGTCACATTAGCAGGAGGGATGCCCCCTGGCCAGGAGCAGCCGAGCACCACGGTCTCATAAGTGCTGGACAGGGCAAGACATTCCATGCTTCCTTCTGGGGTCCCTGTGAGGAGGACAAAGGGTTAATTGATGGACAGAATTCAGTCAAGAAACGGCGCATTACACAGCATACAGTCTATATCCAGCGTCTTCCTGGAGGCCATAGAGAGGGGGCCCCCACCTGTGCGACGTCAGTATCTAGAGCTGGGAAGACGAAGATACTGAGGAGACCTCAAGGAGCACCCTACACATGGCGAGACAGGATTACAGATTGGATTGATGTCCAGTGCCCCAGAAGAATACTGCAAACGGATAAAGGGGTTGTCTCATCTCTCTGTTACTAAGGGTTCCGACCACCTCCCGGCGGCTCCGGCGCTCTGCTGTGCCGTGCATGAGAGCTACGGAAACAGCGCAGCACAACTATGGCGTCTCATAACTCAGAAACAGCAGAGTGTTATGCTACACGGCAATGAGAGCCACTAACATAGCAGAGCGCCGGAGCTGCCGGGAGGTGGTCGGAACGGTCTCATCTCGCCTTAGTAGCGGCAGGATGAGACAACCCCTTTAATTACATTATGTTGCCAAGTTAAATGCGGTGATTGCTTCTTTATGCACTGTGTGACCCTAACAGCAATGTATGGGGAATACGTGGTTAACAGTAGCAGACTGGCTAGGTTACCAGGGTGATGGACTTAGCCCCCCATCCCCCCAGTTAGGCAGCCTACTCTAAGCAGGATGTGTGTGAGAGTTCCTGCAGGATATCTGTCTCTCCGCTACCACAGACCAAATGCTGCAGAAGGTCCCGACTGTCCAGGCCGATACGGTCAGTAAGGTACCGCTCGTTCATGAGAGTTTGCTGCTGTGGAAAGGACGATTGCCTCCAGCACCCACCCTACTCCGAGACGGACTGGCCATCTGTGTCTAAGAGCTGCACCCCCGTCTGGGATCTGCAGAAGGGGTTAATAAGGACCTAATGTTTGAGGTTATCAGGAGAGACTGCAAAGTGTCCTTTACAGAGAGAGAGTCGGGGGGTACTACTACCTCCATCATTGTTGCTGCCCATACACCGCTATTGGGAGAATGACCTCAGTGATGTACTTTGGAACTTTGCCGATTGCCACTATATGTACTACTACTCCCATCATCAGCCCAGCAATGAAAGACCTTATTTATTACAACCGCAGGGCCTGGGTATTGACCCCATCATCCTCCAGCCTCCACATCTGGCCTCCTGCCCGTCACCCTGCCAGCTACATAACATCATGTGTCAGGAGCCCCAGAAAGTTGGGGTGTGCCCCGGGGAAATGAAGGGTGCTCTCGCCAGTCACTGCACGGCCCTAGGGATTGACACCGTAAACTAGGAGTACTACTACCCTCCTTAGGGCCTCCACCAACATTCCCATCTTCCTCAGTGCGCCTAACCTGCGGCTCGCTGCAGATGGAACGGCGTCATTTCCGGTCCATCGCCAGTGAATGTCAGATGTAGAACATGAAGTTAATTTCCGGGGCTTTCAGTGGGGAGGTCCCCAGAAGCAAGAGTGGCGCAAGTTCGGTCATAAAGCAGCAGTGCCGTCTTCATCTTATACATCCTCTTTAAAGGGGTGTTCCCATCACAGACAATGGGAGCATATCGCTAGGCTATGCCCACATTGTCTGATAGGTGCGGGTCCCACCTTTGGAACCCGCACCTACACTGTGAACGGAGCGGTGGCTGGGGTCCGGCCACTGTCAGGCGCTCCCCACATACGAGTTAATGGGAGCGCACTGCGCTTGCGCGGCCACCACTCCTATTACTTTATATGGAGCAGACGGAAATATCCGAGCCAGTACTCGTCAATTTTCGTTGACCCCATAGAAATGAATGGAGGGCGACTGCGCATGTGTAGGAGCGGCTGGGGGAGCAGCGGCTGCGCTGTTGGTGCAGCAGTGTGTGCAGTCATGTGGCAGAAGAGGAGTCTCTGGAGAATGAGCCCAGGGGCAGAGGCAGCGTAGGGCTGTGGACGTGGAGTTCACCAGGGGTGTGCACAGATGTGACGGCACCTCACAGCAGAACTCAGAAAGGCGCTCTGGTGAGATTTCCAACAAATTTACATTAATTTATTTTTTCTGTTCTGTAAAAAGTGGAACAAGTGCTTTATAAATGCGGCGCTGATCCGGAGCGGCAGCAGAAAATATCCCCCATGGCTCCAAATCCTCTGAATCTCTTCACACAGTGCGAGTGAGTTCACTAGAAGAGTCCAGGAGGGGCCTGGATGTATTTCTGGAGTGTAATAATATTACAGGCTATAGCTACTAGAGAGGGGTCGGGGATCCAGGGAGTTATTCTGATGCCTGATTGGAGTCGGGAAGGAATTTTTTATTCCCCTAAAGTGAGGTACATTAGCTTCTACCTCTTTTTTTTTGCCTTTCTCTGGATCAACTTGCAGGATAACAGGCCGAACTGGATGGACTGAGGGCTTTTTTTAGCCTTAGAAACTATGTTACTAGTACATTATAAAACTGGTTGCCGGGAGCCACCACCAGGGGGAGCTCAGTCAACAGGAATTTATACAATTATTATTGAGCTCAATGACAACAGTAAAAATCTGCTCCTGGTGGCAGCTGCTGGAACCACAGTGTGGATCTATGTCAGGACACAGCAGCAGGAGTCCAGCACCGGGCCTCATCCCAGGCCCTGTAGTAGTCATGCAGTCCGTTCCATGATATAGTCACTACTGGTCTAGCAGCAAGGGGTGGAGGTACCATAGGATCAGGTGAGGTGCCTGGGAACCTGTCATTGGCCTCGGTTAGACCTTGCAGTGTCCATGGTGCAAGTGCTGGGGGCAGCAAGTCTGGAAATGCGTGACAAGGGGGCGGTGGAGGTGCTGCATATTGGGTCATCTAGTGTGCTTTCAGGGGACTCATGCCTGGTTGCCATATTAGATTTATTGTTGCCCTTAAAGGCTATGGACACCTTTGGTGGCAATTTTGTTTTATTATTGCAATGTACTTAAGTTGAACAAAAAAAACATTTTTAAACTGGTCTTTATTAAAAACACTGAGTCGGTTTCCAGACACGGCTTTCAGTTTATCTACTCGTAGGATCTGTGTTTTCTCTCTGCCGTCAGACAGGGAGCTGACGGACTCCTTATCTCTGCTCTCTGACATTATAAACACTCATTATAGCTAAGTTCTTATCTTACTGGTAAGTCTGTGGCCTAAATAACTGTTTATGACCTTTTAGTAATTTACAGATAAGGATTATTAGATGTGGCACAAAGTGAACGTGAAAGTAGCAGTCATGGAGCTGGAAGCAGAAGGCACCATACTCTGTGGCCGTGGTATAACAGGTATGTTCACAATGAGGAGCGCCACGTATATAGCAACGGGGAAGGTAGGGAGCGAGGCAGTCACTGACAACCAACTCCATGCTCCTGCAAGGCTGGTCCAAGATGTCCTCCCAGTATAACACATACAAGTAGTGTGACCCCTAGAGGCCATACACGGCATATGACATGCTGCTGCAGGTGACCAGTATGTAGCAGGGGAATTGGCGCTCCTGGGGGTATTGGGGCCTGGATGGTCCAGTTCTGTGGTCCGAGCAGGAGTGTGGTAATAAACAGCTCAAGGGGGGATCTCTGGAATTGAGCCGAGGCTGGCGGGTGCCGTTGTTTTTAGGCAGAGAGACTGTTGTGGCTTTCTCTCTAGACATTGCAATGGGACTATAATACTAGAGAAAAAAAAAAAACACCATCATTCATATAGCATCCGAAGGAACCGATCATTCATGAATCCAATAGGGAAAAGCATGAAAAATGTCCAGAGAAATCAAACACAGAGTACATAAGAGGACCAATACACTTCTATGGAGGCTACATCATGGCTGCCTATAACTCAGGTCTGCTCGCACAGGACAGAAGAAAACATTTACCAACCACCCTTAGCCTAACGGTCACCTTATACTTACATGCAAGGGTGAAGCTGAGCTCATTGCTTGTCTCGTTATTCAGCAGGTTGGACGATGTACAGGTGAAGGGTCCACCGTCGGTCCTGGAGACCGGGCTGATGGTCAGATTGGAGTACGGAGGAGACTTGCTCTCAGTAATGTAATATGGAGGCTTTGAGGACACTGGTTTTCCATCCAGGCTCCATGTGAAGGTGATGGCTGAACCCTGAGCCGAGCAATGGAGAGACACTGAGTCCTGTCCAGCCCAGAGCTCTGCGGAGGATGCGTTACTGCTCAGAGTCACTGCTGAGACCGGGGCTGTGAACCAAAACACAACTTTCTGTTAGTAAGCCATCACCATGCCATGTCATCATCCAGAAAAATCAGAATATCTGGAGATGGCATTGACTTCAGGGAGATGAATATGCAGTGAGAACAGATCTATATAATGTCCATAATCCTGACCGCAATCTCTGAATGTCTTTATAATAGCTGCAGCTTAACAGTCCTGATACAGAGCTGCAAATCCCCACAAAGACAAACGGTAGAGTGATGGACCTTCACACGTGGCAGGTTCTGTTGTATGTGACTGAAAACCAGTTGCACTCATTTGATGGGAGTTGTTTAAGCAGAAATCACAAAGTTCTGCATGTTCCATTCATTTGCTTTCAAAACTTGCAGACACCACTAGAGGGAGCTCAGGAGATTACTACATACAGATATATACAGCCACCACTAGAGGGAGCTCAGGAGATTACTACATACAGATATATACAGACACCACTAGAGGGAGCTCAGGAGATTACTACATACAGATATATACAGCCACCACTAGAGGGAGCTCAGGAGATTACTACATACAGATATATACAGACACCACTAGAGGGAGCTCAGGAGATTACTACATACAGATATATACAGCCACCACTAGAGGGAGCTCAGGAGATTACTACATACAGATATATACAGCCACCACTAGAGGGAGCTCAGGAGATTACTACATACAGATATATACAGCCACCACTAGAGGGAGCTCAGGAGATTACTACATACAGATATATACAGCCATCACTAGAGGGAGCTCAGGAGATTACTACATACAGATATATACAGCCACCACTAGAGGGAGCTCAGGAGATTACTACATACAGATATATACAGCCACTACTAGAGGGAGCTCAGGAGATTACTACATACATATATATACAGCCATACTAAGGGAGCTCAGGAGATTACTATACAGATATATACAGCCACCACTAGAGGAGCTCAGGAAATTACTACAGATATATACAGCCACCACTAGAGGGAGCTCAGGAATTACTACTACAGATATACAGCACCACTAGAGGAGCTCTGGAGATTACTACATAC